>NW_027616358.1:520174-580174 GCF_964187855.1 Myxine glutinosa | reverse complement strand
CCTGGTACTTGTAACGCTCTTTTGCAGGGTGGAATTGATCAGGGTTAGTGGTCAAGGTGTTCTCCCGAAAACCTTTACCAATCTCTCCGCAAAACAGGGAGACAAGTACCGCTCGAACCACGGACAAGATGGTATTTGCCGAGAGGTTTAGCAATCCGCAGCCCGAGCCATTAACAAAAGACTAACCCGATTCCGAGCGTTGGCCAAATCGTGCCACAGGTACTCAATGGGAAGAAGGGACTAAAGCGATCGGGGTAAAGAAGAAGCCAAAGTAAGGAATACCAGACATTTACTAATTATGTACAAAACCAAAGAACCAAAGAAGAAACGAAAGTAATTTACAGTGAAGAAGAAGAAGACACAGGGCAGCCTTAAGCAGTCTTATATTATTCCCCAGGACAACAAACAGGACATACAAACAGACTTACACGACAAGGGAATAGCAGGCAGGAATGACTGGAAGAAGGGATGAGAATGCCCAGGCAGACGGTGGGCGTCGAGGTCCGGCTCCAGGACTCGACTCGCGTCGTGGCGGGAAAAACCCTGGCAGGCAGCGCTGATGATATTGGTTGCACGCGAGCGGACCCTATTTGGCGGGGTTATCAAATCGGGGAGGGTATATTGCTTTTCTCTCCTCTCGTACTTCGGGCTTCCTCACTCGTCTCCGACCCGTCCCTTCTCTCTGGCTCACGCCTCTCTTGTCTCTTGGCTCATGACCCACGCACGACTCTCTCCTCACCACTCTCTTTGCTTCCCCAACCACTCATCCTCAAGTAGTCCGCGCGCCACACTTATATTGGGTTTTTGCGTATCAAGCCGCGACTTTTAGGATACACCCACCGGTGAGCTCGCCTCGGCCCTGATTGGTCGCGAGGGCTCACCGGCTCCACCCCCTGATGGTGCGTTGACGGGGCCATGCCTTATTCCTGGAGCTCTGAGGACTCCTCCCCCTTCTTCTCCGAGATGAAGCCCATGGGCAATGGCGTCTTGTGGGGAGATAGAAAACCACTCGCACCGCTTTTGAAGGGAACTTTGGAGCCTACTCTTATTTCATCTATCTATAATTCCAGTAATCTCTGTGTGTGTGTCTGTGTGTGTGTCTGTGTGTATGCGACCGCTGTTTCTCGACAACTACCGGTCCGATATACTTGAAACTTGCCAGGTATATTGCTGGGGACCCGAGGATGTGCCTTTTCAAGGTTTTAAATTAATCGGACAAGTAGTTACCGAGCTATGTCCAAAAAACGATTCAACCAATCAGAGAGCAGCGAGCTATCACGTGTGCCGAACGTGGCGAACAGACTCTGCCTCGGACGGCACATTTGAGAGCGTATTCATTTATTTCCCGTCGGCAAACTATGTTGGCGCTATGTTGGCGTTAAACTATGTTTTAAAACTAATTAAAACTAATTTGCGATTCTTTCGCTTTGCGATGCGATTTGCGATTGCGTTAAACTCGCTCGGGCGTTAAACTATGTTTTAAAACTAATTAAAACTAATTTGCGATTCTTTCGCTTTCCTGCACGTTTGTGCACGCTATGGCGATTTCTTTACCAAACTCCGCAAGCCGTTAGCTTTGGACCAAACCATTTCATGTAAATAGAGGGGGGGGGATTGTCACCGTACTCGCAAGCCGTTCGCTTTGGACCAAACCATTTCATGTAAATAGAGGGGGGGGGGGGGGGGGATTGTCACCGTACTCGCAAGCCGTTCGCTTTGGACCAAACCATTTCATGTAAATAGAGGGGGGGGATTGTCACCGTACTCGCAAGCCGTTCGCTTTGGCTTTGCGAATGGACCAAACCATTTCATGTAAATAGAGGGGGGGGATATACTTTTAGATATATATATAGTACGGGCATGCCCTAGTTAATGCAATGCAGATTCAACTACTGGGAACAGATCCTTAACTGAAACACATAATAATGAAATAACTACGGAGAGGTCCTATGGTTCGCTATGTGTTGTACATGGATTAACTAGGGTGTGATCTTTAACAAACTAATTGATGGGGATATTTACAGGGGACCATTTATAAGGGATGCATTTACTAAAATTTACTAGTGAAGGTTCTAAAAACCGTAACAATATATATATATATATATATATATATATATATATATATATATATATATATATATATATATATATATATATATATATATATATATATATATATATTGTTGTGGTTTTGGAATAAAGGATAATTCCCCCTCGTAGGTAGACGCACCACAACAGGAAGCCTCGCGATAGTTCGTTATTTCTTTGTGAATGTAAGCGTAGTCTTTTCCTGTGTTAGTTTTGCGTTGAGCAGGCCCGTGAGTAGGGCGGTCTTTTGGCGCTGGAATGCCATGTGTTCGGCCTGAACAAGTCTGGCGAGGCCGAAGGGAGGAGCTGCAAGGGGGAGTGACCGGTAAGCGCGAGCCACCAATCAGGGCTCGAGGGGAGTGGCTAACCACGGCGATGAGAGGTGGGGTTTGGAACATTCGAGTAAGGCCGGGGCGGAGCCATAAAACCCTGCTCTGAGCCCCCCACCTCAGTTGAGAGTCGCACAGCCCATGAGTTGGAGTTCTCAGATGAGTTGAGTCATGTGCACAGTTCTGAGTTCGCCTGAGTTGAAGCTTGAGTGAGTCAGTCAATAGCCCAGCCCTGGAACAATTGCCTGTTATCCTCTTTGTACACGAACGTGCCCTGCGCTCTGCGCTGTAATAATCACGCTTGAGAAAGCAACCCGTTCCGGGCCACAGACACGCGATCTCCTTCCTGCCTGCCTTTTCCTGCACACGTGCCGTGACCGCCAGAGGGCCACGCCGGGCGAGCTGCCCCGGAGCGACCAACGGCAAAGCGCGCTTGGCGCGCGAACTTCTTTCTCCTTCTCCCTGTGTGCGTGAGTGGGCCCTGTGTCTGGGCATAAGTTAACATTGTTAAGCTTCTGCTCTGTGTCCCCTTTCCTTCTGCGAATCATTGTACGTAAATAATAAATTGTGTTATTCCTCTTATTTGACCGTTCCCGTCCCTTCCTTTAATTGGCCTCGTATGGTACGAATAAAACCGCTCGAATCGGGTTCCATAAAAGTAACGGCACGAGTCACGTGATACGCACACCGCTCGGGCGTACTCGATTAAGCGTCGCTCGTGCGAGGTCCGGTCCCCGCTTTCGTGGCAGCGTGGGTTAAAAGTACGTGCGGCGTTGACCCGATACCCTTTTCACGCTTGCTGCGGAAGTGGCGATTCGGCCTCGTGGACACGAAGACCCAAGGGGAAAAAGGGGTTTAATCCCCCCCTTGTAACGTGAACGGGCTTCGGGAGATCCGCAACAATATACATACACACCCAGGATGAACGTTGGAAGTTTGTCGTCGTAAACTTTAAAATGCTTACCTGCCGAGCAATTTGATCAACATGAAGCAATTTACAAGGTGCCTGTGGCAGAAAGATTGGTGAATATTTAAAGTCGTGTCACAAACATAAATCACATTAATTCTCATGTCAAAGGTTTAATGAATGCAGCAAGCTTTAAACATCAACAGAAATAGACGAAATGACATTTAATCAATAAAAAACAACCCCAACTCAAGACAAGATTTATTGTTTTCCTCATCATTCAGGATACAAATAAATAAGTGCGTGCACAAGTTTCTGTCGTGTACATATTTTTTGATAACATACATGCCTGTACAAACGCAAGACCATCGTTGTACCCGAAAACTTTGCAATACCGTTTCAATGAAATACAAAATTGGGTTTCTAGGCTGTCCATGCAAATGACATGCCAAGCTGGAGACACAAGGATGTGGTGAATAGGAAGGAAAATTGTGATGAATATCTGGTGCTGGGTATGGTTTCCAAAGCAGACTCTTTTATAATTGGATATGCAGCAGAAATGACTTAACACTGTCTAGAATTGCATTATTGTTCTTCACCCCTAAAATCAGCATGCGATTCGATTAAAATACTCGTAGTACTGATCATTGCTGTGTATGTTATTAAAAAAATTAATTAAAAATTCATCCATTACTCTTTAGTTGAAGTAGCTCAGGTTGTTAACTCAGATCATTGTTGTAACATCACCAGGTTACTAACACCGTGTTTTACTGGTTTCAAAAGGAAAGAGGAAGAAGAAATGAAGAGTGGGATGAGAATAAGGTTGAAGGAGAAAGAGGTACCCTGTAGTTATAATTGGCAGACAAATTGGAGTTATACATCGTAAAATGATAAAAACATGGTAGGCACTATTCATAAAGTTATTTAGACATAAATAAGAGTGAAAGAAACTTAATTCAGAAAAGAAAAGAAAAATTCCCCAAAAAGTTATATATTTTTATAAAAATGAGAGAAAATACACTTATTACATTCATTTTCGCACGTGCCAGTTTAGTACATACAGTATTATGCAATGATTGTGTAAAAGTAGATTTGTGTTTACGGTTTTAAGGTGTTACACGATGAATTAAAGAAAATGTGATTGCACAAGCCCCGACTGTCTGGGCCATCAGCTGAGTGCCCAATATACAATTTCCAACCGATTAAGGTCAGAACTTCTTTGAATTTCCTGGAGGATCTATAACGAATGCCACAATGCCCAGCCAGCCATTCAAATAGTCACAGTGACAAACCGCCAGCTGTCAGGCCCTTCCCTATAGTAACACTTTGAATGTCAATTGTAAATCGCATGACTTGGAAGCTCAAGCAATAATATACAAACAGATTAAGGAAAATAATAAGGTAATAAAAATGACAAAGATCTAAATTTTTTAGATATAAAGCTGAGTTTGTCTGTGGGTCAGAAGCAACGCCTATTCTACAGGCCACGCCTTCTCTCCTCGCCCCCAACGTCACAAGCACGGAGCACCGCCTTTTAGCAAAGCCACGCCTTTCTTCAATGGCCCAGAAACCCAACCGCCAGTCGCAACACAAAGCCACAGCATATTTTCGGACATCAAACGCAGTTACTTTTGTCTGCTGGACACAGTGACATGTCGCTTATAACTTGATTATTGTTCACCAGAATTTATGAGGCATTGCAATGACTGTTACAAGTAAAATTTGCTTCGGTGCGAGGTATGTAAAAAGGACGTCGCTGTACATGACGTCATCACGCAGCGACGTCTTCTTTTACATACCACGCGTGGACGCAGACATGGCAATTTTATGTGATGTGTGTCGCTGTCGCCTAACGTGTAAAATCATTATATATATATCCCTGGTGCTGGGCTAGCGGCTAGGGTGCCGGCTTAGGATCCAAGGATCCTGGGTTCGAATCCCGGTCGATCGCTGAATTAACGCCAAGGGGGTTGACTCAGCCTGTCATCCTTCCGAGGTCGGCTAATTGAGTACCAGTTCACTGGTAATTCCCTGTTTGTCGTTAAAGGCGGCAAAAAGGGTTGGCGTCAGGAAGGGCATCCGGCCGTAAAACATTGCTTCAAATAGGGGACCGAAAAACAACAACAACCACGGTTCCCGAAAAAGGCCAACCCCCCGCTTTGCGGGGAAAAATGGCCTCTAAAGGTGGTTATATATATATATATATATATACGTACTGTCGAGTAAATTGTGTATGACGTCATTAACGTTTGCGTGATGGCACGTCAGGCCTACATACTCATACTGAATGTTGAGGTTAAATCAAAAAGTGAGACTCCACAAGAAAGGCAAACTCGCCTTGACAGCAAACGAAGGAAACAAGCTGCTCACCATCAAGCCGAGACTGAGCAAGCACGGCAATTTCAAACAAGAGAGTAACTCAGCTACGATCAAACAACAGATCATGCTTCTCACCCAACAAGACGGCTGAGTGCCAAGAAATTGAAAGAGCAAGCACCTGAAATGTGCTATTTTGTTGGCAAAGTAAAACTTGAACAAGAATTAATGAACCAGAACCTCCAGAATTAATGATGAATTTGATTATTGGAAGCACCTCTGAGGCAAAGAACTTTGAACAGTACATTCAAAAGTACAACAGCTGCTTCGAAATAACTTATTTTGGGACCACCCAAGAAGTGAGGATGCCTGGCTCCAGGCCCACATTCAAAGTTCAGGGCCAGGTCTACCATGGAATCTGTTCCCTTCAGCCTCTCTAAAACGAATCTCCAAAATTCCTACAAGTATACTTTCTTGGAGAAACTGACAAACAGGCTCAGCAACGATGCCGCAAAATACCTGGACTGAAAATTGAAATTGTCATTGCTCTGCAAGAAATGTTGAATGACTTAAACAATTACGTGCACAGCTTTAAGTATGCCATGGAGCGTTTTGGTGCCATGGAGTGTCTTGAGTGTCATGGAGCATCTTGAGTGTCATGGAGCATCTTGAGTGTCATGGAGCGTCTTGAGTGCCATGGAGCGTCTTGAGTGTCATGGAGCATCTTGAGTGTCATGGAGCGTCTTGAGTGTCATGGAGCGTCTTGAGTGCCATGGAGCGTCTTGAGTGCCATGGAGCGTCTTGAGTGCCATGGAGCGTCTTGAGTGCCATGGAGCGTCTTGAGTGCCATGGAGCGTCTTGAGTGCCATGGAGCGTCTTGAGTGCCATGGAGCGTCTTGAGTGCCATGGAGCGTCTTGAGTGCCATGGAGCGTCTTGAGTGCCATGGAGCGTCTTGAGTGCCATGGAGCGTCTTGAGTGTCATGGAGCGTCTTGAGTGTCATGGAGAATCTTGAGTGTGATGGAGCATCTTGAGTGTCATGGATCGTCTTGAGTGCCATGGAGCGTCTTGAGTGCCATGTAGCGTCTTGAGTGCCATGGAGCGTCTTGAGTGCCATGGAGCATCTTGAGTGCCATGGAGCGTCTTGAATGTAATGGAGCATCTTGAGTGTGATGGAGCATCTTGAGTGTCATGGATCGTCTTGAGTGTCATGGAGCGTCTTGAGTGTCATGTAGCGTCTTGAGTGTCATGGAGCGTCTTGAGTGCCATGGAGCGTCTTGAGTGCCATGGAGCTTCTTGAGTGCCATGGAGCGTCTTGAGTGTCATGGAGTGTCTTGAGTGTGATGGAGCATCTTGAGTGTGATGGAGCATCTTGAGTGCCATGGAGCATCTTGAATGCCATGGAGCATCTTGAATGCCATGGAGCTTCTTGAGTGTCATGGAGCATCTTGAATGCCATGGAGCATCTTGAGTGTCATGGAGCATCTTGAGTATCATGGAGCATCTTGAGTGTCATGGAGCATCTTGAGTGCCATGGAGCATCTTGAGTGTCATGGAGCATCTTGAGTATCATGGAGCATCTTGAGTGCCATAGAGCATCTTGAGTGTCATGGAGCGTCTTGAGTGCCATGGAGCGTCTTGATTCACCAGATCGCAAAATTGTCATCAGGGCCGACAAGACACCAGTTGGTCACGATGAACGAAGATTAAACACCACAACCACAAATGAAGTGGCAACCATTATAGCAACCAAATGAAGTGGCAATATAGTGCTACAGCAACGTGACAAGCAAATCAAGAGGATTGCTTATACTCATCGAAGCTATGATGCTCTGCAGTATCTACTGATCTTCTGCCAATGAGCAGATGGGTACAACTTTCAGATTCAGCACCAGCACCATAACCCTTCCACTGGACAGTCAACCCATTCAAAGAAAGAAAGTGCCTCTGATTTCTATGCTTACTGCATGATGGTGCGATCAAATGATTTAAACTACCTTCTGCGATGCAGAGATGTATATTATCAGTTTGTCATTGGCATGTACGTTAAGATTGAAAGTGAGAAACTGCTCCTCATTTGGCGTAATGATGAACTTATGCAAGGTCAAACAGCACAACATTGGCATGACCTGCTTGCAAGAGCGTTCCATCAGAAACATAGCAAACTAATGCATCTCCTCAAAAACGACACAATCTTCGTGACGTGCAGTAGTGCTATCTCCACAATTGAGTGGCAAAAGAGAGGCCTGTCCCATTCACACAACCTCATCTGACTGACGGACAACACGAAAGCATCCGCATAGACCTCCTTGACCCATAAATTGACTCTGACCTATTTCCCAATGTCAAGTCACATGATTCAAGGACCATGCAGTCATCTAAACCAATCATCTCCATGCATGAAAGGTAATACTTGCACCAATAACTTCCCTAATAACTTCATTCAGGAAATGCAAACCGGAGTTGATGGCTATCCTGCCGACAGATGACAAAATCCAGAAGATGGCGGCACACAACTAGGCTCAACATTTGTGGAGGCCAAGACATCAAAGTGGACAATCACTGGGTGGTCCCATTCAGTCCCCCCCACCCCCACCCCCCCATCAATAATTTTCAAGGCACACTTGAATGTGGAATATTGCAATTCCCTCAAATCAATCAAATATATCTGAAAATATGTCCACAAAGACCGCAATATTGCCATATTTGGCCTGGATGACGATAGAGCAGCAACGGATGAAGTGGGAAGATATCAGATGGGTCGACATATAAGCAGTAATGAAGCAGTCTGGAGGATTTTGATCTTGAGCATTCATGAGCACCATCCTGATCCTGCAGAGGAAAAACCTGCAGATCATCTTGAGAACAGACAGAATTTCTACTTTACAGAGGAAAATGTCAAACAGAGAGTGGAGACACCACCACAAACCATACTTACAGCATTCTTTATGCTTTCCCAAGAAGAAGATTTTGCAAAAACTCTGCTATACTGCCAAGTCCCCACATAGTATACATGGAACACATCTTAAAAGTCATGGCAAAATAGGAGGCAGGAAAAGGAAGTTGACAGTCATCCAGAAATGCAAACAAAGTGATGCCATTGGAAGGGTGTATACAGTCCACCCTAACAATTATGAGAGCTTCCACTTATGCCTGCTCTTTCACACTATAAAAGGGCCAACCAATAATTTTCAAGATCTCCGGAACTTAGAAGGGAAGGTCTGTGAGACTTACCACAACGCTTGCCATCTTCATGCCCTATTGGAAGAAAATGGACATTCAGAAGCTGCTGCGACAAAAATTGCCTGTCCAACTGCAACAACTTTTTGCGATTATGTTTCAGACATGTGGCCTATCAAGTCCCATGCACCTTTGGGAAAAACATAGAGTATGGCAAAAGACATTTTGTTGAAAGTGCAGAGGCAGAATCCACAACAAGACATCATCTACGATGATGCCATCTTCAACGAGGCCGTCATTAGGTTGGAGGATCAAGTTGTTGCACTGGGGGTAACAGATTTGTCACAGTTTGGACTTCCTATGCCAGACCGGAATGCAGAAAATGGCCTTGCTCAAGTGCTGCTTCAAGAAACAAATTACAATGTCAAAGAACTAATGGCCTGAACACGAAAGGGTCTTCCTCCAATGGGGGACAAATCCATGTCCTCTAATATAAACACCACTGGATGGTGCTCCTATGGACGAGAGAGTCATTGCATTGGTGCTCATTTGTTGGCAGCGAGTGCCCCAGCGAGCATTGGTGCTCCTATGGGTGGCAGCGAGTGCCCCGGAAGCATTGACGGAAAGAGTGGCAATCACATGTGTGGGAAAATTGCATGCTCAGTCAGAGTCGCCCAGATAGCTCAGATGGCAGAGCACTGGTTTGGTCTCCTGGGAGCGCCAGCGGTGGGACTTCGTGGGACTGTCCACTGCAGAATCCTGCACGGCGTCGATGTTGGCTTGGCTCTTGGTTACTGATGCTGTCCTGCCACTGTAGCCCTTGCTCTGGTTGTGCACTGTACCCTTGTGATCAAAATGTTTCACAATACGTTGAATGGCACAATTTGTGGGTCCATCACGTGTTCTGAGGTCGTATTCCTGCACACCACGCAGAACCTGCAGCGGGTGTCTACATATGATTTAGTCTCATACCGCAGAGCCACCACTTTTGTCGTCTGCTCCATTGTCGATGGCATAGTTGAGCTACGGAGCTAGAAATCCTATAGAACAAATACCACAATAACATCACCAAACCCTGAAAAGGAAAATGTATAGGTCAAAAAACAAAGAAATGTCAGAAAGTCAAAGTTGTATCAATCTTACAGAATGTGAACAGCAACGATGATCTGTATTTTATATATCTATATATATCTATATATATATATATATCTATATATATCTATATATATATATATCTATATATATATATATCTATATATATATATATATATATATATATATATATATAGATATATATAGATATATAAATGTATATATATATATATAATATATATATGTATATATATATATAATTAATAGAATATATATAATTATTTAACCAAAGCAGCACACTAACCCGATGACATGACACTGACGTCATGTGCATCAATGCCATAAATATATATATATATATATATATGTATATATATATATATATATATATATATATATATATATATATATATATATATATATATATATATATATATATATATATATATATATATATATATATATATATATATATATATATATATATATATATATATATATAATATATAAGCCTGGTGTTGGCTTAGCAGTTAGGGTGCCGGCTTGGGATCCTAGGATCCTGGGTTTGAATCCCGATTGATTGCTGAATTAACGTCATGGGGGTTGACTCAGCCTGTCATCCTTCCGAGGTCGGCAAATATGAGTACCAGCTTGCTGGGATGAATGATCACGGTGTGTACCCCGATTTAGAATAGGTACACCGTATCCCGGCGCATCGTAGGAGGCGACTAAGGGTTGGCGCCAGCAAGGGCATCCGGCCATAAAAACATTGCCTCAAACAGGGAACCATGGTTGTCATGGGGCCCGCAAGGCTAACCCCCACTCTAGTGGGGAAAATCGCCTTAAAACGATCATTCATACATATATATATATATATATATATATATATATATATATATATATATATACAGTCATGTGAAAAAGTAAGTACACCCCAGGTAAAGTTTTGACTTTTTCATACATACAGCTATTTGGTCTTCATTTCAACAATATTGATAGATAAAGGTGATATAATATAACAAATATCATGAAACATTTACATTTTGTAGTCAATTGTATAATTTAAATAAACATAAATGCAAATTTCGCATGTGGAAAAAGTAAGTACACCCCAACATTTATCACGACTTCAAATACCTAAAATTAGAATCAGGTGCACCAGCTCAGGTGCAAATGATTAGAACATCGTTAGAAAGGATCTTGGAGGAACCTGTCTTATTTAAACCTCAGACATTTCGTTTGGGTTGCTCTTTGTTGTTGAAGTGTGCGGCGTCTTCACCATGATGTCACCATGCCGCGTCACCATGCCTCGATCAAAAGAGCTCTCTGAGGCCTTCAGAAAGAAGGTTATAGATGCCTACGAGTCTGGGAAGGGTTTTATAAAGATCTCCAAACAATTTGAAATCAATCATTCGACTGTCCGGAAGATCATCTACAGGTGGAGAAAATTCCAAACTGCCAACTTGTTCAGGCCAGGCCGCCCCAGCAAGTTCAGCCCGAGAGCAGACCGCAAGATGCTGAAATAAGTCTCTAAGAACCCCAAAATGTCATCACTGGACCTACTGGTAGTCCTTGCCACTGCTGATGTCAAAGTGCATGGGTCTGGACAGATGAGTCAAAGGTAGAGCTATTTGGCCACAGTACCAGAAGACATGTTTGGCGAAAACCAAACACAGCATTTGACCACAAGAACCTGATACCAACTGAAAAGCATGGTGGTGGAAATATTATGGTTTGGGTCAGCTTTGCTGCATCAAGGCCTGGGCAGCTCACCATCATAGAATCCACTATGAATTCTTCATTGTACCAGAGGGTGCTTGAGGATAATGTGAGGCCATCTGTCGGAAGTTGCAGCTCAACCGAAGGTGGACCTTGCAACATGAAAATGACCCTAAACACACCAGTAAATCCACCAAGGAATGGCTGAAAAGAAAGAAATGGAGGGGTTCGGGAATGGCCAAGTCAAAGCCCGGATCTAAATCCCATCGAGATGTTGTGGGGGGATTTGAAACGAGCTGTGCATGCAAGAAACCCCTCAAACATCGCACAGCTGAAATAATTCTGCATGGAGGAGGAGGCAAAAATTTCTCCCAGTCGATATCAGAGACTGGTAGACAGTTATAAGAAACGCCTACTTGAGGTTGTTTCTGCCAAAGGGGGCAATACCACCTATTAGAGCCAAGGGTGTATTTACTTTTTCCACATGCGAAATTTGCATTTATGTTTATTTAAATTATACAATGGACTACAAAATGTAAATGTTTCATGCTATTTGTTTTATAATATCACCTTTATCTTTCAATATTGTTGAAATGAAGATCAAATAGCTGTATGTTGAAATATGTTGAAAAAGTCAAAACTTTACATGGGGTGTACTTACTTTTTCACGTGACTGTGTGTGTGTATATATATATATATATATATATATATATATATATATATATATATATATATATTGGTTATATATATATATATTGGTTATATATATATATATTGGTTATATATATATATATTGGTTATATATATATATATTGGTTATATATATATATATTGGTTATATATATATATATTGGTTATATATATATATATATATATATATATATATATATATATATATATATATATATATATATATATATATATATATATATATATATATATATTAGGGTGGTGCTCAAAATAATTATTTTAAAATATTTACTGGGACATGGCTTTATGTTGTTCCTTTTGTTCCAAAATGAAAAGACACCAAATATGAAAGCAATCTGATTTTATTTAGGGGTGCCACATCAGCCTTCAAACTAAAGGTGTCTACAAAACTTTTCTATATATGGATCGAAAGCAAAACCAGAAGTTTGTTTTATGAAAATCCACCCTCCACTCACTTTCTTTGTATTCTAGCAAACACAAGTTACAATAGCTGCACAAATAGCACTATATTGCTATGAAAACTCAAATTCAATGATAACAATCCAAATGTTCAGTTCATAAAATGAAGAGACACCATATCACATAATATTTAAAAACCCAAATATAATGAGAAATGTAACTCCTATTTCTGGGCCTGTTTCACCACTGTTGCCTTCTTGGCATCGGGGTACATCTTCCTGTGAGCAGCAATAACTTGGAGCAGAGCTTGCTTTTGCTCTTCATCCTTTGTAAGGAGCTTATTGTAGTCTTGTATCAATGCGACACCCCTTTCTGCCCTGTCGTTCACCACGACGAAGCCACTGGCGGCTTTCTTTGCTTCCTGAAAGCTGGTTTCTTGCTCCCATGAACCAGGATCCTTATCCATCCAATCAGTTGGGGTCCCTAGGATGCTGAAGAAATGCTTGGTGTGTTTTGTTATGAGGCCAGCGATTGACAGGGCGGTTCCTCGTTTGATAGCTGGTCTCTTTGGAGAGGGGTTTTCACCGTCATTTTTCAATGCTTCAATCATATTGATCTTGCTTTCTTTGTCAATTCTGGTGTCAAAGAATGCAAATGCCACTAGTACTGGGCTCATGTACCACATGTGGCGGCCAAGTGCCTTCAAGGCTGCCTGAGCCATCTTCTGATTGATTTGTTCAAACTTTTCCAACTTCTTGAAGAGGTTAATGTCATTCAGGGGAGCCTCAATAGCTTGTGGAGCCCGAAATCAAGCCTGTACATACACAAGGCAGACAAAAATGTTGAAGGCTCGGAGTTCTCTCGCCTCTCGAAGTGTCAAGTGGAACTCTGACCGAAACATGAACACCTGTAGTGAATATAGTGCTTTTGCCATCCATCTGGCTCTGTGCATTGCTCCTGGAGCCATGATCCGGATTCCACGAGGTGGGATTCCTCCCATGTAGATGACAGTCAGTTCTAGGAGTACACGATAATCAGCTCGTGGCTGCTGATCTTTCAAACACACAAGAACGTTTTTGCTTCCAACACAGTGTCTACAGATCCCATTGAAGCCTTCCTCTCTGAGAATTGATCGTGAAGAAACTTCCTGTCCTCGGGGTTGGTGATTATGGCCTCCGAATCTGCATGCCTAAGATCAAACGTCTTCTCCAAGGAGGCCTTGAAGGATGCTTCCTTTTTCTCTTGGGTCGCACCACCCCGCTTTGCACCTTTTTGGAGGCTCCTCCATTCTTCATATAGCCTCTCCAAACGATGGATGCAGTGCTGCTTCGTCGTTGTAGGGAGGTGAGCTTTTTCCCAGAACTTCACAACCTCTTCAATGGTGAGGGTTGCACTCTCCCGGGCAGTGCGATTCTCCTTCTTCAGGTGATGGAAAAACAGGACAAGAGATTGATGCACAGTCGGGAGCTTGGCACCTTTGATGGCATCTCCAGAAGTGGACCCAATGAGATACACATTATCCTGAGCCCGAGTTTTCAATGAAACACTGGTACTAGCACATGCCATATCTGCAAAATAAGCAAGAATGTGGGTAAAATCCTGTTAATTCTTACTCCACAGGGTCACTCTCTACAAAAGAGCCACAGTCAATAAGTTAGGCCTACATATTACACACTAAAAAAGCGTACCCCTGACCCCGGGAACCTGTACAAAACATGCATGAAAATTGCCCAGATAGTGATCATAGGAAGTCTCAAAACTGTATGTATAATATATTGTATATATATAATGTATAATGTGTATTTATGTATATTTATTATTTAATGTATATTTACTATATATTTATTTTTAATATTATATTTAATGTATATATATAATTATGTATTTATTTTGTGTATATACAGCCCAAAAAATGGGAATTCCTATTTTTGCATGGGGGAAAATTCATCACTGATGTGGCACCCCTAAATATTATTGGATTCCATTCAAATTTGGTGTGGTTTCCTTTGACACCAAAAGGAACATAAATAGACCATGTCCCGGAGAAAATCTGCATTTTGATTTTTTGAAGCCCACCCTAATATATATATATATATATATATATTTTTTTTGGTTATATATATATACAGTGAAACCTTGACTTACGAGTGCACCAACTTACGAGTTTTCCGAGATACGAGCCGTCGCTCGGGCGGTGTTTTGCTTTGTGATGCGAGCCGAGATCTGAGTTACGAGCTTACGCCACCCACCACTAGGTGGCCCAACGAGCGTTCAGGTCACGTGGTTATCTTGCCGTGCAAGCATCTCTGCCTTATATCGCTGCTGCTTTGTTTTCGCATGTTGGTTATTTTGGAAAATTTCTTAGTTTTAACCATGGGTCCTAAGAAATTTAGTGCCAAGGGCAGTTCTGAGAAGAAGAAGAGGATGATGTGCTTGGATATAAAACACGCAATCGTCGAAAAACATGAGCGAGGTGTGCGTGTTTTCGACTTGGCGAGGCAGTACGATCGTAGCAGTACGATCGAAACATTTTGAAAGGGAGGAAGAAACAAACCTCGTTGGACAGGTTTTTATTGAAACGCCCTGCAAGTGAAAGCGAGGAAAGTGTGGCGAAAAAGGCAAAAGTCATCTCCTCCACCTCCGCCAGCATCTTTGTCTGATCTTCAAGGTAAATACACTTAATAAAACCAGTTTATTTCTTTACATTGTGGCGGACACGGAAGCTCACTGGCGTGGTGACATCATTCCGCGCACCAAGTGGGTGGCGGCCACGCCGAGGGGTAGGCGTGGCCTCAGGATATACACCGGGTGCGCAGCCCGGAGCGCGCCAGTGTTACAGTGAGCTCTTGAATAAAGACTCTTACAAATTACCGCGTTGTCCGCTTCCTCCTTGTTTACAAGCAGCGCGCGTAACGCCGCTTATTATGTACAGTATATACGAGGTCGTGCTTGTTTATACATTATTTGTTATTTATAAAGTACATTTTTCTTATTTAAAAACACGTAACAAAAAAAATTGGTGTGGTTATTTGGGGGCTGGAACGGATTAATAGCATTTCAATGCATTTTAATGGGGAAATTTAATTTGAGAAACGAGCAAATTGAGTTACGAGCTCGGTCACAGAACGAATTAAACTCGTAAGTCAAGGTTTCACTGTATATATATATATATATATATATATATATATATATATATATATATATATATATATATATATATATATATATATATAATCGGGAGGTTAAATCAGACGCGGACATAGCTTCAGGACGTCGATCTTTAATTTGACAAGCTTTCGACCAACAAAGGTCTTCTTCTGAGTCGGCCCTAAGTTCAACGGAAGACTTGGGGCCGACTCAGAAGAAGACCTTTGTTGGTCGAAAGCTTGTCAAATTAAAGATCGAAGTCCTGAAGCTACGTCCGCGTCTGATTTAACCTCCCGATTATTTATTCAATGCAAATGAGACGCCCTGCTCGTACTGTGGAGTTTCTACTATTTCTCACAGTTATATATACTAGGGCATTGCCCGTACTATATCTATATCTAAAATTATATCCCCCCCCTCTATTTACATGAAATGGTTTGGTCCAAAGCGAACGGCTTGCGAGTACGGTGACAATCCCCCCCCTCTATTTACATGCAATGGTTTGGTCCAAAGCGAACGGCTTCCGGAGTTTGGTAAAGAAATCGCCATCGCGTGCACAAACGCGCAGGAAAGCGAATGAATCGCAAATTCGGTTTTATTAGTTTTAAAACATAGTTTAACGCCAACATAGTTTGCAAACGTGAAATAAATGAATACGCTCTCAAATGTGCCATCCGAGGCAGAGTGTGTCCTCCACGTTCGGCACACGCGATCGTTCGCTGCTCTCTGATTGGTTGAATCGTTTTTTGGACATAGCTCGGTAAGTAATTGTCCGATTAATATGAAACCTTGAAAAGGCACATCCTCGGGTCCCCAGCAATATACCTGGCAAGTTAAAAGTATATCGGACCCGTGGTTGTCGAGAAACAGCGGTCACAGACAAACAGACGTACAGACGTACAGAGATTACTGGAATTATAGATAGATATAGTATATGCACAGATCATCATTGCAGTTCACATTCTGCAAGTGGAGACTCATGATCAGAATCTTATTTCATGGGCTGCATCACATCTTCCCCACCTTCCCTTGTTGCAGCAACTGAGTCAAGATGATGCTCTGTCGTGATTTAGATGTTATTTGTAGATCATCTCACAAATTGGCAGAAATTTTCTGTTGGATAAACCATCCTATAGAATCCCATTCGTCATTCACCTACCAGGTCAAAAGACTGTTTTTGCATTCACTTGATGTTCATTTTGCTCAGGTGTTTCTCTTTCATTGACAAAACAAATCGTCTTTGGATGTAAACAGGTACCTTCTTGCTTCGTCATTACCTTCGTCAAACAGGTACCTTCGTCTTGTTGCGAGTAAATGTGTAACTTCCTCACGCTACCTCCTCGGAACAGTTGTGCAGCCTCCAGTGTTCCTCCCACACCATAAAATGTACAATCACTTCATTTTATCAACGATAGATAACTATAATCTAGTACTTAAAATATCATGCAACCTTTTTAAGTGAAAAAGAACATCATAGAACATTGTTCTTCAATAATATGTTAAAGTGCCTTATAAGTAGTAGCTTAGATATACGCCTCCATGGCATCATTCCTCGTCAGTGGCTCGCAATCCATTCAACCTCAATGTGAGTAAACCATCACACAGCTTTGAATTTTCTTTTCTATTGCTTTGACCATGGCAAGTATTCACAAATACAGATAGTAGGCCAATAGCAGGAAATTTATGGCAATGAAGGACAGGGGGAAAGCCAAGCGGGAGTAGTTGTCAATATGGTGGGGGTTACGGATGAATCCACAGGCCAGCTTTGTAATGTGCGTCGATCCTGGGATGCGAGTGCCAGCCAGCTCTTTGTTCTTGGGATTTGCAGTTGAGTGTTCATTTTTGAGGCCACTGCTTGGATTGCTGGACTCGGCCTGTGCACTTGGTGGAGCTCCAGAGGTTTCATCGCTCTCCTTCTGCAATTCCTGATGAAGGCATGAAGGCCCATACACGATACACAACCAGACAGATATGTTGGTATGAGACAAAATTTTGAATCATTTAAAATTTAAATCTTTTTTTTGAATCATTAAACCAGGAGTACCTTTGGCTGTGACTTCTCCTCCACTACCCCCTCTTGTTCATCTATGTGTGTTACCGTCCTCCTAACAGTGATGACTCCATCTCAATCTCTCTGAGACAAAATGGAAAAAACTTTTATCAACTCATCCCAACTCTCTCTTCATATGTGGAGATTGCAATTGTCACCACGCAATTTGGCTGGGTGGTGGTACCTCTCTCACCAGCCTTGGCACTTCAAGAAATAACTTCTGTGACTCCATGGGACTGTCTCAATCTGTGAACCTCCCTACCCAGATTTCTCCACATGGCAAATTCTCCCTTCTGGACTTGGTGTGACTAACTTTCTAGCAAATGTCTACTGCTCTTCCTCTGCTCCAATAAGTTCATCTCATCATGTGCTTGTGAGAGTCAGCAACTCTCTGGCTATTCTCAGAGAGCTGCCACAATGCCGATGAGTTTGGCATTTCACTCAAAGCAGATTGGCAGGGACTGCAAGCAGCCATAGTGCGTTCCAAAAAGTCTGCAACAAGTGTGTGTGTTCATACTCAAGAAAGCCAGAAAACAACACCTGTCCGTTTCATTCCTTACCCGTTTGCGATATCGTTGCGTTTGCGTTTGCGATATCGTATTGCATGCGATATCTTCCTTACCCGTTTGAGTGTTCGTCCAACCTCAATAATTAACTTGCAAACATGTCTCCCTCCTCTAAAACCTGGTGGTGTCTGTCTCTAGTGTATGTTCCCCTTCTATCGCTTCCCTCTCTTCAAACGGCACCACAGCCGACTCTGCTCATGAGAAGATTGAATGCCTCAATTCTGTGTTTGCTTTAAAATATTATGTCCTCAACACCTCACTCTCGTTACCCATCTTCCCCCGTCATACACCTCACCTTCTGGACTCTGTGACTTTTACACTTGAGAAGGTGGAGAAGGTTCTTTCAATCCTCAATTCTGACTCTGCAACTAATTAATTAAGTGCACAGGTATTTCTGACTTCTTTGGTAGAGCTCTCACCAAGCGGTGAGACTCCAGCAAGCACTGAAGCACTCCAGCAAGCACTCCAACGAAATTGGTGATAAGGAACGGCTGGCTTGGCAAGCGATAGCAAGCTGATTGATTCTGGTTGAAAATGGCCGAGGGATTTTAAAAAAAAACAGATCGCAGGTACAGCAGAGTGACACTCCTATCCCATGGAAGTATGAATGAAGTTAAAAATTATTATCAAGTTAAATAAAAAAACTAACCCAAGAAGGAAAATGACAGCCTCACTTAAATAAATGAAAATATACATTTAGAGAGCGATGAAACCTCTGGAGCTCCACTTAGTTATACAAATCGCTAGATATGGTAAATGTCAGATTTCACTCCAGAATTGGAGATTTATTTAGTCTACAGCATCCAATCTTCATATCCGAATCCAGATTTTGATGATATGCTTCAATTATGTAATGATAAATAATCAATCATGTTTCCAAGGAAAGCACGTTTGAGTAGGCTGAAACAAAATGGCGGCTTAATAACCCAGTGAGTGGCAGTGGGCTGACCAAGATAGAGGGCCACCATATTGGTAAGGCATTACATGTTTTTTTATTTTTATGAGCACCTCGTTAATCATCTTTAAAAAGGGTGTTATAACACACCCAAACACCCAGTTTTCATCATTGCAATCTGTTGGAGGTCCAGGTGTATGCAAGCAAAGTTTGAGACCGCTATGTTTCATGGTTTTGGAGTTATGGAAGAGGCCGACAGACGGACGGATGAACACTGCCTTTTTTATTATAAGATATATATATACTGAAACGCAAAAGAAACTTACCACCTTTGAAACCTTTAAATATCAACAATAACACTGCGTGTAGTAAATGTGTGAACTTATTTGTGGACAATAGTGTCCTCGCTGTCAGACAAAACGGTCACGGATGGTCACTTGAACCTTCAATGGTCACTTCATAGCACAGCTGTTGAACAGCCGTTTTGACTGTCAGTGATTAGCCAAGGGGTGCGGGATGATTTTAATGAGCTGCACGTGATGTCTTGATATTGGTTTTAAAAAGGCCAGTGCAAAATGGGCATTTTGACCGAAAAATTTGACCATTTTGACCAACTTCAAAAAGACCGAAAACACAAAAGAAACTTACCACCTTTGAAACCTTTAAATATCAACAATAACACTGCGTATAGTAAATGTGTGAACTTATTTGTGGACAATAGTGTCCTCACTGTCAGACAAAACGGTCACGGATAGTCACTTGAACCTTCAATGGTCACTTCATAGCACAGCTGTTGAACAGCCGTTTTGACTGTCAGTGATTAGCCAAGGGGTACGGGATGATTTTAATGAGCTGCACGTGATGTCTTGATATTGGCTTTAAAAAGGCCAGTGCAAAATGGGCATTTTGACCAAAAAATTTGACCATTTTGACCAACTTCAAAAAGACCGAAAACGCAAAAGAAATTTACCACTTGTTTGAAATGTAATAAAATTGTAACAGTTCAAAATAAAACAAACCAACAATTGCTAATTGAAACATTGGCACTTTATTGATGACATGTCAAGTTTTTGACCAAGATACACCATCTCATCAGTTTGTTCTACAGTACAGAACAGCACAGGGTGCAATGTCAGTCCCCTTTCAATAGCGTGTATGGCCACCATTGTTTTGGATACAGGCAGTGCATCGTCGGCGTATACTGCCTACCAGTCTTTGGATGGATTGCTGCTGGATTCTGTCCCACTCAGTCCTCAATGTCTGAAGCAGCTCTGCCCGTGTCCTGGCCCTGCCAACTACGCGTCTCCCAAGCTCATCCCACAGGTGCTCTATGGGATTCAGGTCAGGGGAGAGTGCAGGCCACTGCATGGTGTTGATGTTCTCACCTTGGAGAAATGCAGTGGTAAAACGAGCAGCATGGGAACGAGCGTTGTCATGCTGAAAGGTTCTCAGTTCTGGGTGGTCTAGCAGGAATGGCAGCAGATGAGGTCGCAGGATGTTATCCACATACCGCTCGGCGTTAAGATTCCCATCCACAACCACCAGTGGCGTCCTGTACCGGCCTGATATGGCTGCCCACACCATCACACTTGGGCCACCCCACCTGTTGGCTTGACGCACGCAACAATCGGCATATCGCTTGCCAGTTCTTCTCCAGACACACTCACGCCCATCAGGACTGTCCACACAGAACCTTGACTCATCGCTGAAAGCGACCTCGTTCCACTGCGCCAAGGTCAACCGCTGATGCTGCTGGCACCATCTCTGACGGTTGTGGCGATGGGCAACCGTCATCACGGGGCCTCTGTATGGTCTTCTGGCAGTCAGACCATAGTCATGCAGTCGTCTTCGTGCAGTATCATTGGAGATCCGTGGGTTTGCATGCCCCGGAGTTTCTGCCGCAGTGCGGGATGCTGGACGGAATCGATCCCGCAGGTGACTTCGGACCATCTGCCTGTCCTGCCTTGCAGTGGTGACTCTTGGCCTCCCTGATCGAGGTCTGTCATCTGCAGAGTTGTGGAGGGTGTCTCTGTCCACCAGGGCCGATATCGTCTGGTGTGAACAGCCAAGGCAACGTGCCACCTCACGGTAGCTCAGTCCACCTTGCAGCATGCCCAGGGCACGCTGCCGTTGATCCCTTGACAATCGTGGCATGTTGATTGAAATGCCCATTTTGCACTGGCCTTTTTAAAGCCAATATCAAGACATCACGTGCAGCTCATTAAAATCATCCCGTACCCCTTGGCTAATCACTGACAGTCAAAACGGCTGTTCAACAGCTGTGCTATGAAGTGACCATTGAAGGTTCAAGTGACCATCCGTGACCGTTTTGTCTGACAGTGAGGACACTATTGTCCACAAATAAGTTCACACATTTACTATACGCAGTGTTATTGTTGATATTTAAAGGTTTCAAAGGTGGTAAGTTTCTTTTGTGTTTTCGGTCTTTTTGAAGTTGGTCAAGAGGTCAAAGTGTTTCGGTCAAAAATGCGCCAGTTTGTCGACTGGCCTTTGGTTAAAGCCAATAGCGAATGGAGCATCGACGGTGATGGCTCAGTAAGAATGGCAGTCCGTGACCTCTTGGCTAGATCACTGACGAGGTCAGAAACGGTGCTGTTCGAGACAGCGTGTGCTATGAAGTGACCATTGAAGGTTCAAGTGACCAATCTGACAGTGAGGACACTATTGTCCACAAATAAGTTCACACATTTACTACACGCAGTGTTATTGTTGATATTTAAAGGTTTCAAAGGTGGTAAGTTTCTTTTGCGTTTCAGTATATATATATATATATATATATATATATATATATATATATATATATATATATATATATATATATATATATATATACACAGTGGAACCTTGACTTACGAGTGCCCCAACTTACGAGTTTTTCGAGATACGAGCCGTCGCTCGGGCGGTTTATTGCTTTGAGATGCGAGCCGAGATCCGAGTTACGAGCTTTCGCCACCCGGTCACATGGTTATCTTGCCGTGCAAGTACAGTATCTCTGTCGTATAGCGCTGCATTTTTGTTTTCGCATGTTGGTTATTTTGAGTTTACGCCGCCAGGTGGGTTCTGGTCACGTGGTTATCTTGCCGTGCAAGTACAGTATCTCTGCCGTCAACTTGTTCAGAGTGCCGGCGATAGCTCGCCTTCTCTTTGTGGAAAACACGGTACTGAGAAGAAGAAGAGGATGATGTGCTTGGATATAAAACACGCAATCGTCGAAAAACATGAGCGAGGTGTCGAGGAGGACGTATATAACGGCAGAGGAGAAGAGCATGCCAGGCCACAACTTGTGGATATAAAACACGCAATCGTCGTGTTTTATATAAAACTTGTGCTTGGATATAAAACACGCAATCGTCGAAAAACATGAGCGAGGTGCCGAGGAGGACGTATATAACGGCAGAGGAGAAGAGCATGCCAGGCCACAACTTGTTCAGAGTGCCGGCGATAGCTCGCCTTCTCTTTGTGGAAAACACGGTGAGATCCTTAACATCCAACAACTAATGGGACGCAAACGGGGCGCCCAGTTTAGCGGTACACACATTGATTAATCACCCTGCCTGTGATTCACCCATGACAGGTTATAGCTGGGTCGGGATTCAAACCCAGGCTGGACAGTTTAGACTTTAGAGTCAAGTGTGCGTACCTCCAGTCCAGGCCATCCTGCCAACTTGTATGCTGCATACAGGTGAAATATAAAGCGCGAGGTATTTTTATATATACTGTATATTTAAAAAAAAATTGGTGTGGTTTTTGGCGGGCTGGAACGGATTAATAGCATTTCAATGGGGAAATTTGATTTGAGAAACGAGCAATTTGAGTTACGAGCTCGGTCACAGAACGAATTAAACTCGTAAGTCAAGGTTCCACTGTATATATATATATATATATATATATATATATATATATATATATATATATATATATATATATATATACTACTGGTCAAACGTTTTAGAACACTTCAATCTTTCCAGTTTTTATTGAAATTTACGCAGTTTAATGTCTCAATGTACAGCGTAAAACAGCGGTAAATTTCAGAATTTATTTATTTATACGATTTTTACGATCTTTATTTTATTTTATTTGAATTATATTCTTGAACACTGTAGAACACAAATCACTTTCTTGTCACTTCCAGAACCCTTCCGTTTAGCAGTACTTGGACAGGTTAAATCAGGAGGTGTATGAGGGTGATGTATAAAACTGCTTCAATTGGCCTATCTTTCTGGAATCTTTTTAATGATCTTTAAAATTCTTATTTTATTTAAATTGAAATTGAAGTATATACTTGAACACTGCATACCCCACAATACAACAACAACAACATGCATTTTAAGGCCATTTTCCCTACGAGAGCGGGGGTTAGCCTTGCGGTCCCCATGACAATCTTCTCCATTTTGCCCTATTTTGTGCATCTCTCCTTGTTAACCCCCTTGCCCGCATTTCTTCTTCCACCATCTTTAGCCAAGTCTTTCTCGGTCTTCCCCGTCCTCTACTTCCTTCTACATTCATTTCCATCACTCTTCTCAACCAGTCACTTTCATCCTTCCTCAACACATGACCAAACCATCTCAACCTGTTCCTCTTCACAGCATCAATCACAGGCTCTATTCCCATCATCTTTCGCAATTCATCATTTGTCTTCCTCTCTCTCAACGATACTCCGCACATCCGTCGAACCATTCGCATTTCCACCCTCTCCAACCTTCGTTGCTGCTCTACGTTCATTACCCATGTCTCGCTCCCATAAATCATAACACTTCTCACACATGCAGCATACACATTTCCCTTCAGCTTCAACGACACTCCACTCATCATCAGCACGCCACTCAGTTCCCGAAACTTCTTCCATGCACATCTCACTCTAGCAACCGTTGCCGAGTCTGATCCACCTTCTCCATTCAGCATGTCTCCGAAGTAGCAAAATGTTTTCACACCTTCCAGCTTCACGCCGTCTCCAAGATCCAACTCAACATTTCCTCCATCTGCAGCTCCCTCTGTGCACACCTTACATTTGAATGTAGCTGCCACACTGGTTAATGACCCTCTCAGACCACTACATTTTTGATGAACCCACTCAGCGCACATTGTACATTGAATGGAGTTCACTCCGCCACCCTTTCTACACACAGCACAGGGCCACTTCCCAGTTCTTTCCATCTCACCACATGCTTTACCACTTGCCATCACCTTTGTCTTTCCGATATTCACCTTCAGACCTTTTGTCTCCATATATTCCTTCCACTTGTTCATCTTTTCCTTCAGTCCATCCATACTTTCCGCAATCAACACCAGATCATCTGCATACAACAACTCCCATGGCAAACCCTCCTTTACGTTCTGAGCCAGCACCTCCATCACAGCTACAAATAGTAGTGGACTTAGTACCGACCCCTGATGCACTCCCACCTTCACCTCAAACTCACCACTGTTCCCGTCCTTCGTCCTTACAGGTGTGCGCGCTCTTTTGTACATTGCCATCACTACTCTGATCAACCATTCCTCCACTCCTAACTTCCTCAATGCCCATGTCAATACTTTGCGTGGAACCCTATCGAATGCTTTCACCACATCAACAAACCCAAGAAACAACTTCTTCCTCTTCTCCATGTACTTCTCCTGCAACTGCCTCACAATGAAAAGCGCGTCTGTTGTTCCTCTTCCTGGCATAAATCCAAACTGCATTTCGTCGATCTTCAGTTTCTTCCTTATCCTCCTCTCCAACACCCTTTCCAATACCTTCATTCCATGCTCCAATAACTTTATCGCTCGGTACGGGCCACACTCCAGAGGGTCACCTTTCCCCTTGTATGGAGGGGCGAGGGTACTCAGTTCCCAATCCACTGGAATGCGGCCTTCTTTCACCACCAGATTACCGATCTCTGTCATTCTCTTCACACCCCAACTTCCTGCTGCCTTCAACATATCTCCCACAACTCCCGTCGGCCCTCCCGCTTTTCTACCCTTCATTGCTTTTATCGCTTCCTCAACTTCCTTCTCAGTTATCTTCTCTGCCGGTCCTAAAACTGGGTTACTCTCGATGTTGCCATCCCATTCATTCTCTGTATTCAACAGCATTTCCATATATATTTTCCGTCTTCCTTTAATTCCATCTGGGTCGACAACGATTTGTCCCACTTCATCCTTCAAGCAACTCACCCCCATCACATCACACATCTCTTTCGCTATCTGCTTTGCAATCCTGAATACTGCTTTCTGACCCTCTTCTGAATCCAAGCGTTCTCCGAA
This sequence comes from Myxine glutinosa, assembly GCF_964187855.1. NCBI lineage: Eukaryota > Metazoa > Chordata > Myxini > Myxiniformes > Myxinidae > Myxine > Myxine glutinosa. The sequence goes on along the minus strand of NW_027616358.1, from coordinate 554,509 downwards.
CATTTTCCTACATGACTCCTGCGCCTTTGCTACCTCTTTCTTTGCAGCCTTCCTGGCTGCCTTATAACTTTCATGCTCTGCTGTTTCTGCTCCCGTAGCCTTCGCCTTCTGCCACTCCTTGAACTTCTTCCTCTTCTCGTCAATCCTCTTTCCACTTCATCATCCCACCACCATGTTTCCGAGTGGCTCGGTGGTCCTTTTGTCCATCCACATACCTCACCAACGGCTCCCAACAGACTAGCTTTCATTGAAATCCAAGCACTTTCAAGCTCAACCACATCATCCTCGACCCTACTCAGCCTCTCTTTTAATGCCTCCCTTACTGTCACCTCTTTCAACCTCCACACCTTCATTCTCGGTTGGTACTTCATCCGCCGAGCTCTCCTCGCACCTTTCACCCTTATGTCGCAGACAACCAAGTGGTGCTGTGAAACAGCCTCCTCCCCCGGGATCACCTTTGTGTCCCCGAGGTGCCCCCTATCTCGCCTACGCACCATCAGGTAGTCAACGGTTGTCGTCGACCCACCTGACGTGTATGTAACAAGCTTATTATCCTCTTTCTGGAACTGAGTATTACACATCAACAAATCAGCTCCATCAGCAAACTCCCAAATCCTTTCACCTTCTCCATTTCTCACACCATATCCGTAACCCCCATAAACTCCCTCAAAACCGTCCATACTCCTTCCCACATGTCCATTTATGGCCCCTCCTACCACAACAACTTCCTCATCTTTCACGTTTTCTATCAGCTTCTCTATCGCACACCAGAACTTGTCCTTCTCTTCATTGCTTCGACCAGCCTGCAGAGCATATCCCGAGATGACGTTCACCAAGACCTTTCCAATCATCATTTTCACCATCATCAACCTATCACTCACTCTAGTCATTCTCACCACACTGTCTACAAACTCCTCAGAAAATAGGACACCAACACCATTCACGCCCTCCGGGCACCCTTGCCACATAAACTTGTATTTCTGTCCCTGCCTACCCTTCAGCATTCTCACACCACTTCCCTTCCATCTCGTCTCTTGCACACAACATATGTCCACTCTTCTTCTGACCAATACTTCCACCACTTCTCCTGATCTCCCTGTAATTGTCCCTACATGCATACCCCACAATACACTAATGTATTCTCTGAACTCTCTCGTTAGGTCTGCCACCAAAGATGGATGGAGGTAATGTTTTCACCCATGTCTGTCTGTGTGTCTGTCTGTCTCTATTTCTGTTTGTCTGTGAGCAGGTTATCTCTAAAAGTTATGGACGGATGGATTCGGTGTGTGATAAAGCCGAATTTATTACATTTTGTTGTCGATCCGGATCCGGAACCAGCTACGAGAGGTTTTAAATGATTTTTCACCATTGAGTGATCGGGATAAAAATGATATATAGTACAATATCTCAAAATGTTATGGACAGATTCGGACAAAACTTGGTGGCTAGGTCGAGTGTGTGAAGAGAGGGACAAATTGATTCAATTTTGGTGAAGATCCGGATCTGGATACATGAAGTTTTTAACAGAAGTTTTCATGAGGTTTTCAAGTGATTCTTCAGGTCATTGAGAGATAGGGCCAAACACGATAATGAGCATGATATTTCAAAACATTGTGGACGAGTTATGACCAAACTTTGTGAATGATTTGGGTAGGTGACAAGAAGAAGCCAATTCCATTTTGGTTCAGGTCCAGATGCAGATCGGGCCTATGAGTGGATACAAAACAAACTGTTCAGCCTGGTGGAGATATGCGATATACCGAATGCTGTTCTTGTTATGATAGGGTTTATACTTGTTTGGCCCTTTTCCAGCAATAAGCCGCCAAATTATTAATACTTTTGGATGTGAATGTATTTCAACAAATTTTGATAAATAACCTCATTAACTTTGCTCAACCTTCAACACCGCTGCACAGATTCATCAGACCATATACCATTGACTGACGTGTAGTTTAATGTGATGACTTCAGCTTGATGACTTCAGCCAGTTTCGCTCAGGGTAACCTGCTGGGCTCTGGTCTTTGAGTTGGTGTGTCAAGTTACCTTTTGGGCTGTTTGTTACAGTGCCTGCTATAGTGCTATAGGCAGTGTAAATGCAGCAACAAGGTAGGTCTGCCCGTTCCCTCTTGCCCTGAAGTGGTGGTGTAAGCAAGCCTCATTCTTTGAAATGAGGGTATCGTCTTGGTCCTTCGACAATGAGCTGACTCAAAACCTTTCCTCAGTGAAGTTTGTCAATTTTATTGTTGTTGTTTAGCCCTGGACAGTTCTCTCAAACAAGCCCATGGAACTGAGACAGCCAATCGATCTCCCATGAGTGACCCAGATATCCGCCACACCCAGGTTGGTGTACCCCCCGCCTTCACAACATCAGGGCCACGACAGAGTTAGAGAGAGACAGAGAGAGAGAGAGAGAGAGAGAGAGAGAGAGAGAGAGAGAGAGAGAGAGAGAGAGAGATAAAGAGAGAGAGAGATAAAGAGAGAGGGAGATAAAGAGAGATAAAGAGAGAGAGAGAGAAAGAGAGAGAGATAAAGAGATAAAGAGAGAGAGAGAGAAAGAGAGAGAGATAAAGAGATAAAGAGAGAGAGAGAGAAAGAGAGAGAGATAAAGAGATAAAGAGAGAGAGATAAAGAGATAAAGAGAGAGAGATAAAGAGATAAAGAGAGAGAGATAAAGAGATAAAGAGAGAGAGAGAGAGATAAAGAGAGAGAGAGAGGAGAGAGAGGGACAAGAGGGAAATGGTCGGTCCATGGGGCCCGATTGGCACTCTGACCATAACCGTGCTCCCCTGATGAATTCGGGCGGCAGGGAAGAATGGGGAAGATTTGGTTGCCAACTTGTGTTTGGGGGTACAACCACCGCGAAGAGGTGTCCCCGATAGACGTCGTCAATTTCGCTTTCATCATCAGTGTGACTTTGCACAATTTAAGTAGAGAGGCCAACACTGCTCGGTCATATGTACGCATGGCTTGTTTTCAAGGAAGTATTGTGAACATGACTTATTGCATGCAACAAAATGCCTTTTGCCACACTCTACTTGTTGCGACTGTTTATTTTACATTCCAACAGGTATTTTTTTCAACCTTTTATTTGTTTTCCCCATAGCACTGCTTCTCAACTCAATTTTCATTCTTGAAATTCATATTACAAAGGTATGATGTCTCACCTCTGGGCATATAGCCCATGACTACCGTCATGGTGTAAATTATGCTATTTTGGAGTTAGTGCAAAATATAAAGTTGAGGTTGAGCCACCATTTGTCTCATATCTCTCCAGAAAAGTGGGTGTGCTGCGACCCTCTCCTTCCTCTTCACACACACACACTCACACACACACACCTATGCAGATGTCACTCCCTCCCCATCCCTCCTCCCCTCTCCCCATTAAATAAAACCACCTGTGTCACATAATGCTGTCAATTTGAACATCATCTACAAATTGCTTTTTGTTTGCAGTAAATTATAGGGATGTCTCCTAAACTTATTCAATGAACCTTGGATAAGAAAAGGAAGCGAATAAGTAACATATAAAATTGAGACTTCTTCATCGCCCTGTGAAGTACGTGCAGCTGGTTCGCCAAAGCAAACAACAGGCTCAAAATACAGTCAAATCATCAAAGCAATAATCAAAACAACAATCAAAGTCAAAGAAGTAAAGCAAATACAGTCTCTTGTGCACAATATGTGAGCGAGTGGAAAAAGATAATAAATCAAAAAAGGAACATGCTGAATAATAAACGTGTAGAACTCGAGCATTCGTTCTTTCATTTAGTTTTGGATGTCTGAAATAACCCCGATTGTCAGCTCTGGGCCACAGAATTTCATCACAAGGGCTACAATTCCTCGGGGTGTCAAAGCAAAGTGTGTAAACTTGTAGAGTTCGCTCGACCCGTAAACAAAGCAAGAGGAAGGGCTCACCTGTTGTATCTCATACAGCGTTGGCTGTTGCAGGGTGTAGAAGTGTGCGACGGCGTATTCAACAAGAGCGCCGAAGATGAAGCTGAAACAGATGCCCAGGTAGACGTCGATTGCCTTAATTGAGCAGTTGCCAGTGGGCAGCGATGTGCGCGATCCCATCATGAGTGTGGTCATTGTCAACACCGTTGTCATGCCTGCTGGGAGGGTGCGCAAGGGGAATGTGGGGCTTGAAACCCACTAACATCACACACTGGACCCTTTGGCAGGCTAAACATCGCCGCCTTCCGGGCATAGTGGAGGTGTGAAGTCGCAGTCATGTACACAACTTGCCAATATGATTTTTAACTGAAACAATGTATGCATCAAGAACACCATATATCTTTTAAACAACATTGAGAAGGTTAACGGATAATTGTAAGGTAATCGAGGACACCATTTGTTGTTGACAGTTCTTCCTCCTCAGTTCATTGGAGCTATGGGGGATGATCTGTCCACAACGCTCCCATCCGAGCCATATCTCGGTAAGTAAGCAATCGAGTTGGGTTGATGGAGCTTCCATGCTATATAGTGTAACTTGTGTTGAGGTGCCATTTTGAGGTATTGTGTACATGATTGCAGTTTCCCCATTGTATTAAATTTACTTTCCTTTTTGTTTATACTTCAACAGGACCCACAACTATAGTTGGGTTACGTGTTCCTTTTTGAGGCATTTATACATCCGGTGTTGCCCATTTTTTGTCTTTAGTGGTATTGGTCCTTTGGTGCCCATTGTTCACATGGTGCTGTAGGCTAACACGTTACTCATAGAGATTTACCCATGAATGGTAAGAGTGCAATACACGAAGAATTCCACAAAATGGGAAATGGCATGCAGTGATATTCAGTATCCTTTCTCCGCTGCACATCCTTTTGGCTACCTGAAAGAGATGAATTATTAGGGTACCGAAGAAACCCTCTTGTTTTTTGTCTATTAAAATAATTCTTCTTCTTTTCCTTCCTCCACATTTTTCAGGTTTACTCGTTTTTTAATTTGTTTTCTCCACAACCGCTTGAGCGATCGACACAAAACATTAAACTGAGGAATGCCTACCCAAGGATAATTTTTTTAATGATAACTATGATGTACTTTAAAATTGACTGTGCGTTTAATCCACTCTTATTTTATCAATTACTTTTCCTCAAAGTATTAACAAATTATATCAGTTCTTGTCATTCAATTCTGGAGTCGTCAAAATCGAATACATTTGTAATATACATTAAGGGAAATAATTTAATAATTCATTTTTCCATTAAATTTTTGATCAAAAAGTTACCGAGAAAGCATCTGAAAATGCAAAACCCATCTGCATCCTCTTTGTATTCAGGCTTCTTCTTCTCCATGCTAAACATGATGAAAACAGTTTTACAAAATACAAAAAAAGTGATGATTTTAGACGACCTGGACTTTTTGACCTCGAAAGCAATAGGCTTCAGTGAACCAATATGCAAACTCTGCTCAAATTTCAAGTCTATTGGATGAAAATTAACGATTTTATGCAACCTTGACCTTTGACCTTTTGATCTTAAAAAAAAATAATAATAATAAACGGCTTCTAGGTTTTGATTGGTGAACAACTCAGTGACCCAATATGCAAATTCTTTAAATTTCAGGTTAATTCGATGAAAATTGACAATTTTATGCAACATTAACCTTTGACCTTTTCATCTAAAAAACAAACAAATAAATAAACGGCTTCTAGGTTTTGATTGGTGAACAATTTAGTGACCCAATATGCAAATTCTTAAAAATTCAGGTTAATTGGATGAAAATTAATGATTTTATGTGATGCTGACTTTTAACCTTTTGACCAAATTATTAATTTGCCTTCTCCATATTCTCATAATAAAGCTTTGTTTAATATTTGATGACAAAATGTCAAATGGTAAAAAGGTTATGGCCCGGACAGACAGACAGAAATGATCGAAAGACCCTGTCTCTCGCTGTGCAGAGGACGGGATAATTATGCTGAATGTGATGTATAGCAGCCAAACGTGGGTCAGACATATGCCATATGGCTCTTCGCAACTTGTTTAATACCTGGGAAACATTAACTGAATATTTATTTGGATAATAGTGCATGTTGTATTTGTATTGTATTAAAAGGATGCAAAGTGAATCATAATGATCATGTTTCATAATTCTCAGTTTGTTGAAATTCGATTTTTGTTTCACTGTAAGATTACATGGGCAACAATGAAGAGGATCAATGCCATATGCAGTTTATTTGCCACCCAGAAAGTAAATAAAGTAAAGGAAAGATCATGGGAGCACGTGAGATGTCATACGCGCACACACCAATGCAGATACGAGCAGGTACGGAGGACTGGCTGATCCAGAATGAAATCCAGGAGAGAACGACCAGTAGCACAGAGGGGATGTAGGTCTCCAGGATGAAGTAGAGGAGGTTTCTTTTGAGCTCAAAGAACACCGCCAACTTAGGATAATGTCCTATGGGGGAAAACGAGGTCAAATAAGTGGAAAACAAGTTTGAAAAGCCTTCTCGTAGTGATTTGTCAATCAAACATTACAAGATCAATTCGGCGTTTAAACTACATGTATGGTGGGGCAACATATTATATATAATATTCTCCATAGGTGATTCTGTCTGTGAGTCTGTCTGAGGGTGTGGCTATACCCGGTCTGGGAGGGGCTTCAAAAACAAATATCCACCATGTTGTTTACTGAGCATAGCTTTGCGGCCTCTTTTATTCACACAGTTTTATTTCAAACTCTCATTCGATATCTCATTTCATTTTTCACAGTCGCTAACATGGTTTTAGACTCGGTTGCAAAAAAAACGGGCATAAAATTCGATAATAGTTTCCGTTTATAGAACGAAATGCATTTTCAAAGGCCTGTAACATAAAGACCATTCATTGAGTCTCCCTCACGGCTTTATCTCGATTCTAATTCACCATCACAGTCGCTGGGATGGTTCAAGTCTCAGTTTCAGCTAAAGTTGAGAAAATCAGCGAAATGTATTCCAACAGCCGTTTTGAATGTGTTGACTGTCATGTGGGCACGGGGAAGGAGAAGGGGAATGAGAGAAGGGAATGAGCGAGGGAAAGGAGAGAGGGGAAGGAGAGAAGACAATGAGAGGGGAGAACGTTCCCAGGACTTCGTTATTTATATTACTTCGTAAAAGTACAGCGAGTGAATACTGAAGTTCGTGATCGAACCAAAGTCGAATTATATATTTACATATTCCTGGGGTGTATATACAGAGTTTGTTTAAAGTGAGTCAACTGTTTTCCAACCAGTGAAATAAACAAAACAGTACTTCAAAAATGCACATAATAATGTAAACGAACTATACAACAACACAACAACATGCATTTTAAGGCCATTTTCCCTGCGAGAGCGGGGGTTAGCCTTGCGGTCCCCATGACAATCTTCTCCATTTTGCCCTATTTTCTGCATCTCTCCTTGTTAACCCCCTTGCCCGCATTTCTTTTTCCACCATCTTTAGCCAAGTTTTTCTCGGTCTTCCCCGTCCTCTACTTCCTTCCACATTCATTTCCATCACTCTTCTCAACCAGTCACTTTCATCCTTCCTCAACACATGACCAAACCATCTCAACCTGTTCCTCTTCACAGCATCAATCACAGGCTCTATTCCCATCATCTTTCGCAATTCATCATTTATCTTCCTCTCTCTCAACGATACTCCGCACATCCGTCGAACCATTCGCATTTCCACCCTTTCCAACCTTCGTTGCTGCTCTACGTTCATTACCCATGTCTCGCTCCCATAAATCATAACACTTCTCACACATGCAGCATACACCTTTCCCTTCAGCTTCAACGACTCCCCTCCTCATCAGCACGCCACTCAGTTCCCGAAACTTCTTCCATGCACATCTCACTCGAGCAACCGTTGCCGAGTCTGATCCACCTTCTCCATTCAGCACGTCTCCGAGGTAGCAAAATGTATTCACACCTTCCAGCTTCACGCCGTCTCCAAGATTCAACTCAACATTTCCTCCATCTCCAGCTCCCTCTGTGCCTCTTTGTAAATGTAAATGTACAATGTAAATAACTAACTATGGAATACAATATTTATTGATAACGTTTGGTTTTAATCTATTTTTACTTTGTAAAGCGAAAAGTTTTCGATACTTTCAAGTTTAAAAATGAAGAAGAGTCAATGCTCCATAGGCCTTTGATCGGCCTGATGTGCATTTTAACACTGAATCAACACGTTTTCGATCATAAATTACATTTTGTAGAAACAAAGGTACATTTTGATTACAACTCAAGCAAAGGAAACCAGGCAGTGCCTGTTTCGTTCGGAGTGATTATACACCTCCCAAACAAGATGCGTTTCATAGCGAAAGGAAATAAAATCGTGAAATCTTTAATAATTATTTTTTTTCGCACGAGTTTTCAAGGCTGCATCGTGTTCACATCCAGCATTAATAAACAAACTCCATTTCACGTGTGCAGGGACATGTAATTCACAGATGTAAAATAAATAAATAAACATACGGGAAATTGCCGAGAGATAATTTTTCGTTCTTATTTTATAAGCTATGTGCACGTACACTTTAAATAAGTTTATTACTCCCGCCAGGGAGTAATGCATTCACTCGTGTCCGTGTGTGTGTGCGTGTTCGTGTGTTTGTGAACAAGATATCTGGAAAAGTTCTGAACGGATTTGGATGAAAGTTGGTGGGATGATTGCCCTTGGGATAAGGAAGAATTGAATAGTTTTTGGTGAAGCTCAGGATATTATTCCCGATCCAGGAATTTTTTGAATGATTTTTTTGCCATTGGAAGATAGGGCTCATTTTTTTAAACATTATCTTCTATATATTCTATATTTAACATTGTGATATGAAAATAGTTTTCATATTTGTTGTAAATGTAGTTTAAACTCGTGGTTATGCGTTAGAGTGGTGTATTTGTTTTAGCAGCGTCGTCTTCAATGTTCATTTTTTTCCTTCTAATAAAGACATATTCTGTCATTTTAAAACCACCAAAGTGTGTATTAGGTTTCCCCGTTTCATATAAAAATGTATCGTTTGATACGTATAATGCTTTAAACCTGTTTTTTTGTTTTGTTGTTTTTTACCTCAGAAGAGATATTAAAGCGCGGCGTTACGCGCGCTGCTTGTGAGCAAGGAGGAAGCGGACAAGCGGTAACATATAAACGTCTTTATTGTAAGACTACACTGTAACACTAAACTCCTCCGGGCTGGTCGCCCGGGGTATATCATGAGGCCACGCCTACCCCTCGGGCGTGGCCCCGCCCACTCGGTGCGTGGAATGATGTCACCACGCCAGTGGGCTTTTGTGTCCGCCACACGCGCCCCCCCAGAATTCCCGCGCACCTGGAGGGCCAGTTTGCGGGGCAGACGAATGACCCGGCCGAAGCGCCCCCTGGCGATCGGCGGCGTCCGGGGTGCAGGGATACCAGGTGGGATGCCCCTGGCTGCCCCTGGGATGGGTGCAGGACCGGGGGGCGCCGTGGCGGCGGGGCTGGGCGGTGCCGGGGGTCCGCCCGCAGGAGGGCGGCCCCGACGTGGGGGTCGGGCCACTGGCGGTGGATGGTCCACATCGAGGTGGGCCGGCTTGAGGCGGTCTACCGAAACGCGGTCAGGAGTACCGCCGATGTCCAGGGTGAAGTGCTTTGCCCCGGTCTCCAGCACGCGGAAAGGCCCGTCGTACGGGGGCCGCAGTGGTGTCCGATGGGCATCGTGGCGGACGAAGACGTACTCCGCCGTGCGAAGCTCCGGGGCGACGTGCGTCGGTGGGTGCCCGTGGCATGCCGTTGGCACCGGGGCGAACCTCTGGGCGGTCTCTTGCAGAGCGGAGCGCTGCTGTGCCGCGGACCATGGTGCCGTGGAGTCGGGGAGGAACTCGCCCGGCACCCGCAGCGGTTGCCCGAAGACCAACTCCGCCGCGGATGCGCGCAGGTCCTCCTTGGGCGCCGTCCGGAGGCCCAGCAGGACCCAGGGGAGCCTGTCGACCCAGCCGCCGTCGCGGAGGGTGGCCCGGAGCGCGGCCTTCAATGAGCGGTGAAATCGCTCACACAGGCCGTTAGCCTGGGGGTGGTAGGCCGTGGTTCGGTGCAGCCGGACCCCGAGCCCCTGCGCAACCGCCCCCCAGAGCTCCGAGGTGAACTGGGGGCCGCGGTCGGATGAGATGTCTGAGGGGGCGCCGAACCGGGCGACCCAGGTGGCGATGAAAGCCTGCGCGACATCGGCCGCCGTTGTCGACGCCAAGGGCACGGCCTCCGGCCACCGGGTGGTGCGGTCCACCATGGTGAGGACGTAGGTGAAACCCCGCGAGGGGGGCAGAGGTCCCACCAGGTCCACGTGGACGTGGTCAAACCGGCGTTCTGGCACCGTGAACGGGGCCAACGGGGCCTGGGTGTGCCGGTGCACCTTGGCGCGCTGGCACGCGAGGCACGTCCTGGCCCAGCCGCGGACGGCCTTCCGGAGGCCATGCCAGACGAACTTGTCGGCGATCAGCCTTTGGGAGGCCCTCGCGCCCGGGTGGGACAGGCCGTGGATGGCGTCAAACACCTGGCGCTGCCAGCCCGCGGGCACAATGGGGCGAGGACGCCCGAGGGAGACGTCGCACAAGAGAGCCGCGCCCGCGCCGTCGAACGGCACCTCGGTGACGCGGAGGCCCGTGACGGCGGTCCGCAAGGCCTGGACGTCGGGGTCAGCGGCCTGGTCCGCTGCCATCCGGGCATAGTCGATGCCGAGGTGGACTGCGTGGGCGACGGCCCGGGAAAGGCAATCCGCCACCGGGTTGTCCTTCCCCGTGACGTGCTGGATGTCTGTCGTGTACTCGGACACGGCCGAGAGGTGACGCTGCTGCCGGGCCGACCACGGCTCGGTGACCTTGCCCATCGCGAAGATCAGCGGCTTGTGGTCGACGAAGGCAGTGAACGCCCGGCCCTCGAGCAGATGGTGGAAGTGCCTGACCGCCAAGTGAAGTCCGAGCAACTCGCGGTCGAAGGTACTGTAACGGCGTTCGGGCGGGCGAAGCTGCCGGCTAAAGAACGCCAGCGGTTGCCAAGCTCCACGCACCCATTGCTCGTGCACCGCGCCCACCGCGTAGTCCGAGGCATCGGTGGTGAGGGCGATCGGTGCATCGGGCGCCGGGTGCGCGAGCATGGTGGCGTTAGCCAAGGCGAGCTTCGCGCCCGTGAACGCCGTGTCCATCTGCTCGGTCCAGGTAACGTCGCCTTTGCCCGGCTTACCTCGGAGAGCTTCGTGCAGGGGGCGCAGGAGCTGGGCGATACGGGGCAGGAACCGATGGTAAAAGTTCACCATGCCCAGGAACTCCTGCAGCCCTCTGATCGTGCGGGGGCGCGGAAACCCCTTCACCGCCTCCACCTTGGCCGGCAGGGGGACGGCGCCGTGCCTGGTGACACGGTGCCCCAGAAAATCGATTGTGGCGGCGCCGAACCGGCACTTTGCGGGGTTCACAATCAGGCCATGCTGGCCCAGGCGTTCGAAGAGCGTGCGGAGGTGGCGTAGGTGCTCTTCGCGGGACGCGCTGGCGACGAGGATATCGTCCAGGTAGACGTAGACAAAATCCAAGTCGCGCAGGACGCTGTCCATCAGTCGCTGGAACGCCTGAGCCGCATTCTTCAGACCGAAGGGCATGCGCAGGAACTCGAAGAGTCCGAATGGCGTGATGACCGCCGTCTTCGGGACGTCCTCCGGCCTGACGGGGACCTGATGGTAGCCGCGTATGAGGTCCACCTTCGAGAAGAAGGACCTGCCCGCCAAACGGGCGGAAAAGTCCTGAATGTGGGGGACGGGGTAGCGGTCGGGAGTCGTGGCGTCATTGAGACGGCGATAGTCCCCGCACGGTCGCCATCCCCCGCCGGGCTTCGGCACGATGTGCAGCGGCGACGCCCAAGCGCTCTCTGAGCGCCGAACGATGCCGAGTCGCTCCAGGGTAGCGAACGCCGCTTTTGCCACCGCCAGCTTCGTCGGCTCGAGGCGGCGTGCCCGGGCGTAGACCGGTGGCCCGACGGTGGGGATGTGATGGGCCACCCCGTGCTTGACGGCCCCCGCCGAGAAGGTGGGCCGTGTGAGGGCCGGGAAGCCGGCGAGGAGGCGGGTGAATGCGTCCGCTGCCGGAAGCGTACAGACCAACGTGGCCGGAACCGAATCGTTCGGCAAGCCGCTTGGCAAGCCGCTCGTTGAGCTGGGCAACGCACATGCGAGCGAGCTGAACGTCTCGGCCTGGACAAGCCGTCTGCGCTTGACGTCGACCAGGAGCCCATTAGCGCACAGGAAGTCCGCGCCAAGCAGTGCCATGGGCACGTCGGCGGTGACGAACGTCCATCGGAAAACCTGCCCTCCAAACCGCAGTGAGAGGCAGCGTTTTCCGTACGTACGGATGGGCGTCCCGTTCGCGGCAAGCAGCGCGGGGCCCCCACCCGCGGCGTGCTTGTCTGACGTGCCGGCGGGAATGACACTCACCTGTGCTCCCGTGTCGCACAGGTAACGGCGCCCGGAGAAGGTGTCCGTTATGAACAGCAGGCTGCTCGAACGGCCGGCGCTCATCGCCACAATTGAGCGCCGGCCCGGGCGTTTCCCGACCCGTTGAAGGAGCACGGCGGATGACACCGCCGAGCTTCGTGGCCGAACTTGGCGTGGAACCAGCACCAGGTGGTGGAGCTGGAGGAGTGCGGCTGGCTCCGCCAGGCCGGTGGAGTCGACGGGTTTCCCCGCGGTGGCGGTTTTCTCCGCGGCGGTGGGCGGGGCGTGGCGGCGTTCACGAGGTGCGTATCAGCATGCTGCTGAACCACAGCGTGCTGTAGAAGATGATGCTGTGGAACATCAGCGTGCTGTAGAAGATGATGCTGTGGAACATCAGCGTGCTGTAGAAGATGATGCTGTGGAACATCAGCGTGCTGTAGAAGATGATGCTGTGGAACATCAGCGTCGAAGGCCGTGACGGCCACGCCAACGCTCGCCCGCGTGTCCGAAGCGGCGAAGTCCTTGTCCGCCTCGGCCGCCAATGCTCGGGGTTCCGTTAGCCCGGTCCCGGCCAACGCGAGGCGAACCTGCGCTGGAAGTTGGCGACGGAAAAGCGCCCGGAATAGCGAACCGGGGGCTTCGTCGCCCAACAGTGACAGCATATGGTCCATTCGGACCGACGGGCGCGTCTCACCGAGCTCGGGGAGATCCAGGAGGCGGTCGGCCCGTGCGTCGTCCGTGAGGCTGAACGTGGCTAGGAGTAGCCGCTTGAGTGCCTCGTACTTGTGGCCGTCCGGTGGGTGGCGAAGGACGGACACAACTCGAGCGGCCGTGCCGGGCCCGAGGGAGGCGACGACGTGGCAGTAGCGCGTGTCATCGCCGGTGAGGTGCCGAAGCTGAAATTGGGCTTCGGCCTGGACGAACCAGACTTCGGCCTGAGCCTCCCAAAATTCCGGAAGTTTGACGAAGGCGGCCATGGCGATGGCGTCGCGTGTGGAAGGATCGCTCCGGCAGATCCAACGTCGAGGGTCACCAGTAAAGCGCGGCGTTACGCGCGCTGCTTGTGAGCAAGGAGGAAGCGGACAAGCGGTAACATATAAACGTCTTTATTGTAAGACTACACTGTAACACTAAACTCCTCCGGGCTGGTCGCCCGGGGTATATCATGAGGCCACGCCTACCCCTCGGGCGTGGCCACCGCCCACTCGGTGCGTGGAATGATGTCACCACGACAGTGGGCTTTTGTGTCCGCCACAATATCAACATTTAGCTCAGCGAATGTCATTCGCGGTGTCAGTATTTGATGAACTTATAAAGACTTAGTTCCAGATTTGTCAATGGCTGAGGTATATTAACAAACGAATAAAACAGATTTGGCAAAATTCCAACTTTTTTTTAAAAGATCGCATATTCACCCAGGGTTGTGAGAGGCTGAAGAAGAAGAAACCTCGCATGGGCTTCCCAGACCAAATAAATAATTCTGGTTCTGGCTCTGCGATTTTCAGGTTTGTTACTGCAGCCAGGGAGTAACGCATTCGATCGTGTCCGTCCGTGTGTTCGTGTGTTTGTGAACAAGATATCTGGAAAAGTTCTGAATGGATTTGGATGAAAGTTGGTGGGATGATTTCCCTTGGGATAAGGAAGAATTCATTAGTTTTTGGTGTAGCTCAGGATATTATTCCAGATCCAGGAATTTTTTGGGGAATTTTTTTTGGGAAAGATTTTTTCTGTTTTACTGCATTAAAGCTTTTATTCTTATTCTTAAATGATGTTTTTCTCCTCTAATTCCGAAATATATCAAAATAAATTCTCTAACAGTTAGGGCTTACTTTCTTTTTCATTTATTGTTTTGGGGAGAGGGGATGTTAAACAAAACGTATTATTCCAACTAAACCCACGGCGGGAGTATGCGTTCTACTGAGTGGCGTTCTAGTTTGAAATCTTTAATTTCCACTCGCAGGGTCCCCCGGCACAAATCGATTTTACAACCGCTGGCAGTCAACAGATCCTGCCCGATTAGGCATGGGTCGCACACTTCTGCCACCCAAACTTCTATTTCCCTCTTTACCAATCCCAATTTGAGGGTTACAAAACCACGCCCTATGATGGGGGCCGTTACCCAGGTAGCCAGCTGCAAACTATGATTTTCCAGACGCTGGATTTTATACCAGCCGTCTGCACTTGAATCAAGGACCACAGGGCTGATGATCGTGGCGCTAGCTCCTGTATCCACTATGGCATCTACCCCCACGCCAGCAATTTTGCACCGAATTGTCAAGCTTCCTGTACCAATTTGGCCACAATAGATGACCCGTCGCATCAATGAGTGGCGTTCTAGTTTGAAATCTTTAATTTTCAAAATGTCATTTTGTATGCTGTAACGAAAAGAGTAACTTTGGTTTCATGGGACAGAAAGTTTCTTATACACCGCCCAAAATACTTTTTCCCAGGGACTTTTCCATTTGAGCTGTATTCTTTATATCGTTGGAATGTTTCATTCTTTTGACGTAGTCACAATAAAAAGTTGCAATTAGGTACTCTGCACTTGGGGAAAGGGGCGGAGCATCGTTTACGTGTTGCCACTTGCGTTTGTAAATGCTATCTCCAAAATGAATAACATAATGAGGGAACAGAATGAGACCGCCAATGAAGGTTAACAGACTTGCACGGGAGGCTGAGCAACAAAGACATTGGAAGGTAATATGTGCTCAGCAAACATATACAAGAGCAGCTGTAATGAATCCGGATGAAGTATTGGATAATATTGGTGAAGATCATCATTGTGGTGCGAGTCTGATGACGTCACCGTGCGAGTCCGATGACGTCACTATGGGTGCACTGTTCTGCGAAACATTTCACAAATTAATGAACAGGACAAGGGGCTGGATTTACACTGTGTTGCTCCAAGAGAAAAGTTAAATTACCTCTAATATTTGCCGTACCTGCTCAATTGGAACAACTGCTGGAGTGAGGGGGGGCTGGAGAGGAGACTGCGGTGGGGGGGGGGGGGGGGGAGAGGAGACTGGGGGAGGAGGGGAGAGGAGACTGGGGGAGGAGGAGAGAGGAGATTGGGGGCCCACACGTGTGTGACCCCCCCCCCCCCCCCCCCCCCGCCTTTGAGTTTTGTCAGTAAATTTTCAACAAAGCTTTATTACGAGAATATGGAGACAAATTAAGAACTTGGTCAAAAGGTCAAAGCTCAACATCACATAAAATCGTCAATTTTCATCTAATTAACCTGAAATTTAAACGATATGCATAATGGGTCACCAAATTGGTCCACCAATCAAAAGCTAGAAGCAGATTATTATTATAATTATTTTATTTTTTTTCAGATCAAAAGGTCAAAAGTCAAGGTTGCATAAAATAATCAATTTTCATCTGATTGACTTGAAATTTGAGCAGGGTTTGAATATTGAGTCACTGATGGCATATTGCCTTTGAGGTCAAATGGTCAATGTTACCTAAAAGCGTTAATTTATTTTTGTATTTTTTTTAGCTGTTTTCGTCATATTTAGCATACAGAAGACGTCTGAATGCAAAGCAGACGTGGAAGGGCTTTTTGCATTTTCAGATGCTTTCTCGTTTTATATTTAACATTGCTCTTAATGAACAGAACAGGAATGTTGTTAATGGGAAGAAATGAAGATGGGATGAGGTCATGGGCTTGGAGGAGGGTGGGGTGTGGGTGTTGGGGGACGGGGGGAGTGGGGGGTTAGGGGTCGGGGGGGGTGGGGGGAGGAGTGGGGGATGGGGGGTGGGGGATGGGGGGTGGGGGGAGTAGTTGAGGACTTGAAGTCATGTTTACATTACATGGAATTTGTGGAATTTCACAGCTCCCTGCTCATAATATTTTAAAATTATCAAGTACACCCCAACAGTTCTTGGCTCTTTGTACAGTATCCTGAATGTCCTCACAATTGGGTTATTTGGCCAGCTCTTCTTCCTGGCTGAACTGCTCATCTTCTTCCTCAGTGTTTTCCTATTTCCCCCCACTTTCTTCTTGTCCTTCCTCATCATTCCCCCCCACTCTTTGCCACCCACTACGATTGCCTCAATTATCGCTGTTTCTGATTGTGTCACCTAGTCTGAGTTAATTATCCGAATGGGCTGTTGTCAAAGTAAATGGCACTTCGTGGTAAGTTAAGTGTGCGTAGAATTAACAGGAAGTCTACACGTGAATATGTATTTATGTTTATATTTAATCATATTTAGTCCAATATTACACATGCTTTGAAAAAAGATGGTGGAGAGGAAGGAGAAGTTAAATTGTACACACATAATAAGTCGATGACCTTTCGACTTTTGCTTTAAAAAATTCCAGATAGACACCATGAAATACAATGGCAATTATCTAATTTTTAGATATTAATATCAATGAAATAATAAGGCAAACATTTTCTGGGAATTTCCTGGAATTCTGAAATGTTGATAAAACATATAATAAATGAAACTGGAATCATTATTTGTTTTCCTTATTTGTACTTGCGTGACTCGGAGTGCTCCAGGTGCCTCACCACACGTCGTTTCAGAGGGGTAGGCATCTTTGACCATTTCGGTGTCTTTTGGGTCTTCAGGGTCTTTTGGGTCTTCAGTGTCTTCAGAGGCTTTTGGGTCTTTGGTGTCTTCAGAGGCTTTTGGGTTTTGAGGGTCTTCTGTGTCTTCAGGACCTTTTGGTTCTTCTTGGTCTTTAAGGGTCTCTGGGTCTTTTTGGGTCTTCGGGGTCTATTGGGTCTTCGGGGTGTTTTGGGTCTTTGGGGTGTTTTGGGTCTTCGGGGTGTTTTGGGTCTTCGGGGTGTTTTGAGTCTTAAGGGTCTTGGAGGAATTAAAGGGTCGTCAAAGGTCTGAGGGGTCTCAGCAGTCTTAATGCAATTAAGAGGGTTAATTATTAATTAAGAGGGTGGTAATTTTATTTGAAGAAGAAGACGTTTTCGTCGCATATAAACATAGCGACATACATAACCATATACGTTTGCTCTATTATAATAAGATTGTATTGCGCGTTAGAAAATGATATTTTATCCGGTTTTTTTTACGTTTTTAAAAGTACAAAACGTTTTTTTAAATTCTCCACAATTTCATGGTCGTGGAGAATGCATTGTCGTGCCAGCACTTTGGCATGATCAGTCCAGCAGAGGGAGTTTGTTTGGCCATTGGAAGTGAAGCACAATAGATGGCACTCGGTAGAGCACATACTGAACAGTTTACATTTTGTATCCCACTGATAGGCCAGATCTGGATCCCCATCTTCACCAAAATATAACCAGTTCGTCATTGTCACACACCCAACCTGTCAACCAGGTTTCGTCCGAATACTTCCATAACTTTTTGAGATATCCTGATTACAGACAGACAAACAGGTGTGAATACATAAGCTGCGTTCACCTTTGGTGGTGGACACATTGTATTGGCAGGGAATGTATGAACCATTTTACGGACGATCAGAATCAGATTCCTCAGCTATCCTTCAAAACAAGTTTATTTGTGCTCAGAATGTTGAATGAGTGGAACTTCAACCTCGATGGTGTTCATGGTCTGCAGTCTTCGGGCCCAGAAGTATCATCACATTGCATTGGCTTATAGAGCTAGTGTGTTTGCTTGTCGATTCACCTTCTGCACCAAGTAGCTCAATAAATTTCTACCTAATTATATAATGGACAATGGACATGTTTCTTTCTTTTCTAAGATATGGGATTTAATCCTCCACCCTTTAGGTCCACAGTGAGATTGCCTATGTAGCACTCGGATGTATTCAGCCAAAGGAATCTGACAAGGGCTGATTATAAATTGATCTCGGAGATCTTGCAAGGCAGTCTTTCTGAAGATACTGAATCTGAAGATAGAATATTTGAAGAGATCTGAAGAATTGATAGATCTGAAGATAGAATATTTTTTGAAATCACAACTTCTTTCTTTCCTGGAAGTTCTAGCAGTGTCCATTTGTTTTATACCTTTCCCACCCCCCCCCCTCCCCCGCCTCCCCATGCCTCCTCCCCTCAAGCCCTCTCCCTCCCACGGATCTTCCGTTTTCCCTGTTCTCTGCTGTTGTACTTGTGTGCTTCCCTCTCTCTCCCCATCTTGTCTCCCGCTCCATTTATTGTATTATTTGTGTGTCAGTTTGTCCTTTTTGTGATTGATGTTAGCTCTTTCACGAGCCTCGATCTTGTATACAAAAATAATAATAATAATAATACAGGCTAAATGATTGTGGTAATTTTAGGCTAACGACCAGTGATGCTGCAAGGTGTTGATCATTAGGGTGATGGAAATTTGTACAAAATTGAGTGAATTGTGTCCTTTTCACAATTTTTCAGCATCATTAACATCTCAGCTGCAAGTGAGCAGTAGAATGGAGACATAGTGGACTTGAGAGATCTCAATCAGGAAGGAGATCAAGATGATTTGCTGGAAACTGTGGGGATTAAAGGGATGAATGAACATGATTAATAGAGATTCAGGTGCAGATATACAGAGTGGCCACAAAGTCCCCATGCACGCAGTTAGAATTTAGTTACAATTTATCTGTATGCTCCCCTTCATTCTTTGCACAAATTTGAATTTTTCTCCATTTTCTTCTGGACATCTTCTTCCATGTTGAGAGTTGGAGGTCATAAAAGCAGACCCCCGAGTTGTCACATGTTGTTAAGTCCGGACTTTGAGGAGGCCACACTATCTCAGATCCACATCCAATCCATCATCCACTGAATTTGTCGTCGAGATATTCTCTAAATGCGAGAGCATAATGTGCTGGTGCACCATCTTCTTGCAGGATAGCTGTTGCCTCGAGACCTCTCTCACGCAGTTGTGGAACAAACCATCTGTGGATTTTCTTCATGTTCTTCTGGACATTGTCTTCCATGTTGAGGGTTGGAAGTCATAAAAGCAGCCCCTGACAGCTGTTTTGAGGTTTTCAACTGTTATTAGGTGGAGATGAGAAATTTCCTCTTTCACAATCCCCCAAAGCAAGCTGTCACGTTGTTAAGTCCGGACTTCAAGGAGGCCACACTATCTCAGATCTACGTCCAATCCATCGTCCACTGAATTTATCGTCGAGATATTCTCTAACTGTGAGAGCATAATGTGCTGTTGCACCATCTTGTTGCAAGAAAGCTGTTGCCTCGAGACCTCTCTCACACAGTTGTGGAACAATCCACATCTGAAGCATGTTCAAATAAGCAGTGTGATTGACACTTGTTTCGAAAAAAGATGGCCCTATTAAGTGATCTTCTGAAATTGCTGCCACCATCATGACATGAGGAGGATGCTGTTCAATTTCCTTATAAAAATGAGGATTTTCTTTGCACCAAAAATAAACATTCCTGGATCGATTGCTGAGGTAAATAGGACACCCATCCGAAAAAATACACTTGGTCTTGATTTAATGATGGGAAATTGCTGCAGAAGAGCCTTGCTCGAAATCAAGTCAAATCAAGGACACTCCCTGTTGAAAAAGACTTCTCCAATGCCCGCATGGTGTCGTGCGTAGGAGCTGGCTTATCGAACCTCTCCGAAAATATTGTCCTTATGTCTTCAACACCTGCTCCTTCTCATGTGCGGTCGTGAACCCAAACACACGTAATCAGTCTCTCTTCTATCATGTACTCACTGGTGTCCATCATGCTGAAGCCGTACCTGAAAAACAAATAAGTAACAGAGGACACACTATTATGCATTGGCACTTTGTGGCCACTCTGTACAATGAGACGTAAGCAACTTAAGTTTCTTCTTCTTGCATTGATCATCTTTCAATCACACCTGTATATAGTGGGGCGGCTTAGCCCAAATATTCAAAAGAATTGTGCATTTTGTGATACAAGCACCAAATTTGGCACAAATGTACATTAATATGTTGCGAACATTTTCAGCTATTGGGCCACTTGAAATTCCGTAATTTTTTTTTTCAAATTTTTTCAAATTTCGTAATTTCAAATTTTTCGGGTCACACCGTCACAATTTCGGTCTTCGAGGCCGGCCGATAGGCAAAGTGTGACCGGAAGGGACGAGGTTCTCCTGACCACGTGGCCCTCGATCTGGGAAGCGAGAGGCGTTCCATTAGTGGACGCGCCCCTCACGCCCGACTTTTGGGCGGCCCCGGCAGGCCGTTTGTTTTGACGTTCCGTGACAGGCCCCGCACCCCCACCTCCGGGCCGACCGGAAGCTTGTGCTGAGTACATCATACCTGAACAACTCAGTGAGGCAGAACACAGCAGTGCACACCAGGGTGACCCCTTCAGTGCATAAACCAATTAACCTGTCCACTGCAGGGCATATAGAAATGAAGTTATTTTCTGCATATAATAATAATATAAGTTCAGTTCTATATAACAATTTCTGTTATCACCACTACCACTACAACTACCACTACTACAAGCTTTGTCTGGAATTTTGTGGACTAACAGACAAACAGACATACAGACAAGCTGGGATCAAAACATTACCTCCTTCCACCATTGAGTGTAGAGGTAAACATCATGGAAATTATATCATGCCCTAGATTTAATTCATGCTTACCCGTGTATTTGCTTCACTGGTTCACAAGGTCTTTTGCATACATGTAATTCAGACTCTCGTCTTCATTGCTGACCACACAATGTTCGCAACATATTAATGTACATTTGTGCCAAATTTGGTGCTTGTATCACAAAATGCACAATTCTTTTGAATATTTGGGCTAAGCCGCCCCACTATATCGGCCGGCCTCGAAGACCGAAATTGTGACGGTGTCACCCGAAAAATTTGAAATTACGAAATTTGAAAAAATTTGAAAAATAAAATTACGGAATTTCAAGTGGCCCAATATCTGAAAATGTTCGCAACATATTAATGTACATTTGTGCCAAATTTGGTGCTTGTATCACAAAATGCACAACAGGTTTGCTATGCTGCTACACTAATACTGTTTCTACTCTTCTTCAGATCAGTTTCTGTTCCATGAACTTGGTCTTTTTCATTCCTTCCAGTAACCAGATTATAAGAATGTCAAGCAGAGGAAGTTAACAAGGAGTGAGAACAGGATAATAATAATTTTAAAATGTACGAACAACCCCTGTGACTACAAGTTCAATGTCTTTTTTTTTTATCAGTGAAGGAGAAGAGTCAGCCCTCTTTCAAACAAAATGGACGACACTTTCTGTTCAAATATTTAACGTATCAAATTTCTGTTTTTGTCTTTGTGTTTTATGTGTTTCTCTTATGCGAGGCTCGACTTTGTATTCAGAAAAAATATATACTTTATGTGTGCGACCATCTGAGAATCATTGTAATCAGTGCTCTTTCTTAATCTTTTTTCTCTTTCACAGTTTCACGGGTAGAGTTTCCTTCAGCCCAGCTGCGTGTATACACAAGATATGCTATGACGTATGGTGAGGCAAGCGTGTGTGAAAGAAAAAAGGGGAGAAGGCGCTGGTATCAAAGGGTCTGGACAGAATGGTAAACGTGGTGAGAGGCCTCAGCGGGCGTGTTGGGCTGATGGGATGGCCTAGAGGTACGCACATTCGCCTCAGCTGTATAGCCTGAGTTAAAAACCTGAACCAGCTATAAACTGTCATCCTGATTCACGGGCAGGATGATTCATCAATTTTAGGTCAGGTCAATCTTTTGGGACTGCCACTAGTAACATGTAACCCAGTGCTACCTGCTGCATGGTCTGGTTGTCGGAGACTAAACCGACACCCCTCACTGGCTTTGCTAGTGGGGAGGGTGACTGTGACACCTGCCAGGACCAAAAACAACACCTGGGGAAGGGCAGATAAGCTCCCAAAGGCAGCCAACGGCCATCGAGTGAGGAGATGTTGTCTCCTAAAAAAAGACCCATCCAGATTGTACCTGTTCGAGTCATACCAAAGACTTTAAAAATAGTACGTGCAGCTTACTTGTTTGATAAAGATAGAGCACAGACATCCCCATCAGTTGGCATCCATGGGGAGGAGGAAGTATCCAGAGTATCCTGGGAAGTGATGGTAGTGACGAAACTTCCACCAAGCTCAGTGGCTGTGTTGAGTGTTTATGTTGTCAGTATGTCCTTGTGTTTGTGCGTCAGCTCTATTATGAGCCTTAGCCCATTTATATATTTTAAAAAATGTGTGTGCCACTGTACTCAGTTGGATGGACGTTAAACTGGGTGTCTCATCTGCCTGCATTGGTTGGTGGACGCTAAAGATCCTACGACATTCTTCAGAAAGAGTAGGGGAGCTTAGCTCTGCTGCTGAGCCTGCTGGGGAAGCTTACAGCTCTTTTAAACGCTCCCTTCCCCCAAACCCCATAGAAAGTCCAGACTTGTGGGGCACTAGCCATGACCTTTGGCCCTGGGTGTCACAAACCATAATTACGCCACTGTATGCAAGGGATACCAAATACTAACTATTATACTACTTTAACTTTCTTTAAGTTAATCTATTCCAATACTTATGCCTATATGAAATGATGGAACTGAACATAAAATGTGATATTGTTTTACAATGGTAAAACATATATGCATAGAAATACCAAAAACAAAAAGATTATCTTCTGTACTCTTGCGTCATATTCATATTTTGATCTCAAATCTAAATTTCTTGAGTACATAATAGCAATGATAACAAATTTGACTTCACTGTTCCAATAGTTATGGAGGGCACAATATGTCCGGTAAGAAGCATGTGGCCAGGATTTGAGAGAAGACCCCAAGACAGCATCCTATTCTTGACTGGGCCAAGTCCTATTCCAGATGTTCATTGATGACCTCTCTGACTCTCAGGAAAATCCCCTTTATCTAGTTCCTAACAACTCAACCCTCTGCCATGACATTTGTCAGCCTTCAGACAGGCTGGCAGCATCCTCTTCGCTCTGTTCAGACATTGATAAATCACAAGCTGGTCAAACAGGTGGAACATGTCTTTCAATCCTAACAAATTTCACACTCTCACTATGTCTCCCCAAAAGGACCGCATGGCAAACCTTCATATCTAATTTTTAACCAGTCCTCTTGAGGAAGTTCAGTCATTCAAACTGCTCCATCTCACAATCAGCCATGATCTTTCTTGGGCAAACCACATTTCAAAGTTGGCCTCCAAAAACAATCGTCATCTGGGCATCCTCCATCATACAAAGTCCTTCCTTGGAAGTCCTTCCTGCACTCCTATCCACATACAAGACTTTCATCCACAGATTCATGGACTACTGCTCTCCAATGTGGGCTGGCTCCCTTGTCAAACATTTTGCTTAGCTTGATGCCATGGAAACCAATGCCTTCAAGATCATTGAAATCTCCCACTCTGAGGCTCAGTCCCTGAACTTATCATTTTCCCATTGCAGACAGGTCAGTGGTCTCTCTGTCTTCTACTGCCTCCTCTCTGGTCTTGCACCCACTGTTCTTTCCATGCTTTGCTCCTCCCCCCCCCCCCCCCCCCCTAGGTTTCTGCTGGGTGCACATGGTCTACCATCAACCTACTTATGATGAAACTACTTAAATCCGCGATCTCTACTCACCTCCACTTATTCGTTCCTCTTTTTTTTGCCTGTGGAATCAACTTCGACATTCTCTTCAATCTCATACATCCCTCGCGATCTTCAAGACATTCCTTCACCACCATCCCAGGTCATCCCCATCCAAAACAATGATCTTTTCTACCTTTGCTAACCTCCATACCACACCCTAAACCCTCCTCCTTCCAAATTTCCAGTTTATCCCTCCTGTGAGTTTCCTTCTGTGTCCTTCTTGTCCTTACCTGCCTCCATTTCTCCCCACACCCATTGTTTGTCCGAGTCTCCCTCTATCTTGCCTTCAATTCTGCTAGTAGGGTTCCTCCCACTCTTCCCCCCTCTCTCTCTCTCTACTGTTCATTTTGTCCTGTTACATCCTGATCCGTTAAGTGCACTAGCTCTTCCATGAGCCTCTTGCTATGTAGTCAAAAAAAATCTCCAATAAACCAAATGACTGCATGGGTGTCTGATGGTTCTTACAAGGAAAAACCAAGACGTTGATAAACGTACAATTGGAAATTGAGTTCGCTTTCCTGTTGACGGTGTTGTTTGCACCAATTCATTGTTGTCAGGTACTGATCATTCCAAGTTATTCCATGTTATTGAGAAGTCGGCAAGAAAGGAAATGCCCGTGGACGACACGAGGGTATAAGGATGAGTCAAAGCAGAAGCCAACAACTCGGCATCCACACAAGTCCATGATCTCTATTTGCAGATGATGACCAATATCGAGCAACATCATCATGGGCCAATTCCTGTCCCACGGTCCCAAGTTTGGCTGATTTGAAGCAGCAGCACCAATGAAAATCCTTGACTACAATAGAGACTCCTTGAAGTTGGTATATTGTTTCAGCATCTGGCCGTTCCATGAGCAACAGCAATCTGCACTTCGAAAACAACAACCATGCTTAAGCAGACACTTTAATGACATGTCAAGGCTTCTCTGCATCACAGTGGAGCCCATGCCATCCATAGCTGGTGTTTATCTCCTCAAAAAGCTGGCGTTCTGGTACTAATAATAATATGTTCTTTTTTGCTGAGAAATTTTGATGGAATTGGGGTGTTCTCTAGATACAAGGAAAACAGCTGTATGTGCAGAACAATGATGATACAAAGTCCCTGGAGATGCTTTCTGAAAATGCTGAAGTGACAGAAGATATCATTTGTACTTTGGATGTATTTCTATGTCATGGTTATGGCCTACATTTTATCCATATTCAGAGTATGTTTGAACTATGATGATACATGTCTTGTGCAAACATATGGCTTAGTGACAAGCTTACACCTAAACATAATGTTCTCTCACGCAACACGTTCAGAAAGTGCTTATCCTTGTTAGAGTATGGGGTCAGGCCTGCATTGCTCAGCAGGTGCATCTTGGATTTGCTACAGAATGGCTTCTATTAGGACACAGATGGTCAGTTCAAACCAATAACAACAAATTTTCTCCGAACACCCAAGGCCATCATCGGGATGGGCAGATGTCATCGTAAAGCAAACTATTAATCACAGACATGTTGGTGTAAATCTAGGGACTTGTCATTCACCGACCCATGACTGTGAAACACCGCGTGACCTTGATCATCGTGACCTCGTGGTTCAACATACACGATTCCGGTGATGTGGTTACGAACGCATGATTTCAAACAAAGAAATTTGCATTGGTACCATGGATATTTTTGTTCCTCACGTTTCATCTCGTTATACAACATGGAGACATCGAAAGCATTACTTTGAAAACACAAATAGAATAGCTTAATTATTAAATTATTATAAACTAGCAGAAGTACACGGCATTGCCGGGTGGGGGAGGAGAGGGGAGGGGGGAGGGGAGGGGAGGGGAACGGGGGGGAGGGGGAGAGGGGAGAAGAGGGGGAGGGGGAGAGGGGAGAAGAGGGGGGGATGGGGAGGGGGAGGGGGAGGGATGGGAGGGGAGGGCGAGGGGGAGGGGGGAGGGGAGAAGGGGAGGGGAGGGGGGAGGGGAGAAGAGGGAGAGGGGGGGATGGGAGAAGAGGGGGAGGGGGAGGGGGAGAGGGGAGAAGAGGGGGAGGGGGAGAGGGGAGAAGAGGGGGAGGGGGAGAGGGGAGAAGAGGGGGAGGGGGAGAGGGGAGAAGAGGGGGGGATGGGGAGGGGGAGGGGGAGGGATGGGAGGGGAGGGCGAGGGGGAGGGGAGAAGGGGAGGGGAGGGGGAGGGGGGAGGGGAGGGGAGGGGGGAGTCAAGTCGGAAGTCATTGTCGTAAATTGAATGTCGCATTTATTTTTTATTCCCTGTCAAATGGCATTGGTCCCGCATTCCGAACCCGGAAGTCGGAAGTCATTGTCGGCAAATAAATGTTTCACTCTCTGTCACATGCCGTTGGTCCCATGTCAATCGGATGAAGTTGAAAAATTACCGTTACGAAGTTTCTCTGAGACGTACTGATTCCGAATATGCCTTTAGTTTTGCTCTGCGATGAATAGTACTCGAGTTATAAGAGGACAAACAAACAAACAAACAAACATACTTTACTGCTTTATATATATAGAAGCTTCCGATAGAAGGAACACATTTGGTATTCTGATGATACTCTGATGACATTTGAGAAAGTAAAAAATACGTTCAATTGAATCCTTCACTCCCAAAAAATGGAGTTAACTTCCATGAAAGTAAACTTCAGGTGAAATATGAGCGGATAGAAAGAGCACGTAGGTCTAAATGGTGGCCATTTTGAAATCCAAGATGGCCACCACACAGAAATCGAAAATAATGTAAACATTTATTTTCTAAATCATTGCATCATACAATTGACAAAAATAAACAAACCACACTATAGGTTTGTAAATTTCTAAAATTATTGAATGAAATAGCATAACAATGGACGATAGAGTAGGATTATAAAAAGCACACCGATGGTGAAGTTGTTGAAAGTTGAAAGAAAACTTAACGAGGAACCCAAACGCTCAGACCACCTCAACGATAATCTATCCCTTGATTATACTCTACAAAAGAGTATAATGTGGGATGGTGGTGGGTATTATGTGGGATGGTGGTGGGTATTATGGGGGGTGGTGGTGGGTACGCAGCATACGTCATTTTTCCGATTTCCGATTTATAAAGTGGGTAATTTTGCAATTAAAAGGCGAAATCTTCTTCCTCACGAAGAGCCATGATGTCACATAATGAAGGCGACCGCTACTTCCTACTGCTAACATCTAGGAACTATTTCACTCAAACAGCGAATAATCTACAGGTAACATCAAGTTGTAGCGGTTACCGCTGGGTGTACACAATCGCCTTGCACCTACCAAGGACACGGCCAGGGAGCAATCACCATGCCAGGCTCGTCCAGGCCACCCGGACAGGCCCAGACGCGCCTCTCCCGGGCATTCCCAGACTCGCTGTTCCCGGGCTCGCCCGAGCCTCCCGGGCACGCCCGGTCTCGTCTTTCCCGGGCATGCCCAGACTCGTCTTTCCAGGGCTCGCCCAGGACACCCGGGCATGCCTGCTCTCGCCTTTCCAGGGCTCACCCAGGACGCCCGGGCATGCCCGCTCTCGCCTTTCCAGGGCTCGCCCAGGACGCCCGGGCATGCCCGCTCTTGCCTTTCCAGGGCTCGGCCAGGACGCCCGGGCATGCCCGCTCTCGCCTTTCCAGGGCTCGCCCAGGACGCCCAGGCATGCCTGCCCTCGCCTTTCCAGGGCTCGCCCAGGACGCACGAGCAGGTCCAGACTCGCCTTTCCAGGACTCGCCCTTGACACCCGGGCATGCCCGGTCTCGCTTTTCCCGGGCAAACGCTCCGGCATAATGTGTATATATATTGCTGCCCTATAAACGGGCGTTTCAGAGTACCCGAGTTTGATACGTGCAATAAAGCAACTCGGACGAATTTCCGTCTTTGGTCACGTCAATCCTTCCGACTCGCGTTGGAGCATAGCTCCTTCATTGGTGACCCCGAACATGGACACGGCAGTTGCCCTTAAACTGCCTACCTTCTGGGAGGCTCACGCGGCTGTTTGGTTCGCCCAGGCGGACTCCCTGTTCGCCCTGCGAGGCATCACCGCCGACGACACCCGCTTCCACCATGTGGTAGCAGCGCTCGGCTCCGCCACCGCGGCCCGCGCCCTGAGCCTCCTCGAGCGCCCGCCAGCCGCTGACAAGTATGGCGCGATCAAGAAGCTCCTCCTCGACGCTTTCGCCCTCTCACCGGCAGAACGCGCATGACGCCTGCTCGACCTGCCCGAGCTCGGCGACACGCGCCCGTCCGAGCGAATGGACTACATGCTCTCGTTGCTCGGCGAGCACTCTCCGGATTTTCTGTTCCGAGCGCTGTTCCTCCGCCAGCTGCCTAACCAGGTACGCCTCGCCCTGGCAGGCACGTCGATCACGGATCCCCGCGCCCTCGCCAGGGAAGCCGACAAGATCTCCTCGGCAGGCCAGCACATCGGAGAGGCTACCTGGAGCCCGCCGCCGTCCGAGGCGACGCCCATGACGCCCGAGCGCCCTGCGCGGTTGGAGGCCAAACTGCCGGTGCAACTGGCGGCCGCCATGCCGCGCCGACCGCTTTCAACACGACGGCCGGGGCCTCCACCTGACCAGGCGTGGTGTTATTACCACGCCAGTTTCGGCCACAAGGCTCGGACATGCCGACCCCCATGCACTTTCGGCAAGTCGGGAAACGGCCGGGCCGGCGTTCATTACCAGCCATGAGCGCCGGCCACTCGGGCAACTTGCTTTTTATAAAGGACAAAGCGTCCGGGCGGCGTTTCCTTTGTGACACCAGCGCCCAACTGAGCGTCATACCCGCCTCCGAGCAGGACAGGCAGAACGCTGTTTGCGGCCCCTCCTTGGTCGCTGCTAATGGATCGGCCATACGCACCTTCGGCCCGCGCAACGTCACCCTCTGCTTCGGCAGCCAGCGCTTTCAGTGGACCTTTGTGACCGCGAGCGTCCCCATGACTTTGCTGGGCGCCGACTTCCTCTGCGCGCACGGGCTTCTGGTCGACGTCAAACGGCGTCGCCTTCTCAACGCCGAGACCTTCAGCTCCCTGGCATGTACGATGAGCAGCTCCGCGCCGACCGAACTGGCATGCGCCCTCCCGACGGCGAACGAGTTCGCTCGCCTGCTCGCGGAATTCCCGGCCCTCACGCGGCCGACGTTTTCGGCCGACGCAGTGCGACATGGGATCGAGCACCACATACCCACTACGGGCTGCCGGTCTACGCCAGAGCCCGCCGCCTCGACCCGGCCAAGCTCGCCGTGGCCAAAGCCGAGTTCGACGCGTTGGAGCGCCTCGGCATCGTGCGGCGCTCCGATAGCGCGTGGGCCTCACCACTGCACATCGTGCCAAAGCCGGGGGGCGGACGGCGCCCGTGTGGCGACTACCGCCGCCTCAACGACGCTACCACCCCCGACAGGTATCCGATCCCGCACATCCAAGACTTTTCCACCCGTTTGGCGGGACGGGTTATTTTTTCTAAAATTGACCTGATACGGGGATACCACCAGGTACCTGTCAGGCCGGCCGACGTCCCAAAGACGGCCGTCATCACGCCGTTCGGCCTGTTCGAATTTTTGAGGATGCCGTTTGGCCTCAAGAACGCGGCCCAGGCGTTCCAACGCTTGATGGATGGCGTGCTGCGCGACCTGTCATTTCTTTTCGTCTATCTGGACGACATCCTCGTCGCCAGCACGTCCCGAGCCGAGCACCTCCTCCACCTCCGAACGCTGTTCGGATGCCTCAGCGAGCACGGCTTAATTGTCAACCCGGCCAAATGCCACTTCGGCACGACGACCATTGACTTTTTGGGCCACCGCATCACCAAGACCGGGGCCGTGCCGCTGCCGACCAAGGTCGAGGCCATCACCAAGTTCCCGCGTCCCCGCTCCATCAAGGCCCTGCAAGAGTTCCTCGGCATGGTGAATTTTTATCACCGATTCGTGCCCCACGCTGCTCAGCTCATGCGGCCCCTTTACGAAGCCCTCCGGGGCAAGCCGGCCAAGCATGACATCGTCTGGTCCGCGGCCATGGACGCGGCATTCACGAGCGCGAAGCAGGCCCTCGCCGACGCTACGCTGCTGGCTCAGCCGGTGCTCGACGCTCCCATCGCCCTCACTAAGGACGCCTCCAACTACGCGGTGGGCGCCGTCCATGAACAATGGGTGAACGGGGTTTGGCAGCCACTC
This sequence comes from Myxine glutinosa, assembly GCF_964187855.1. Taxonomy (NCBI): domain Eukaryota; kingdom Metazoa; phylum Chordata; class Myxini; order Myxiniformes; family Myxinidae; genus Myxine; species Myxine glutinosa. The sequence goes on along the minus strand of NW_027616358.1, from coordinate 524,479 downwards.
GCTTTTTTCAGCGGGCAACTCCGGCCGAACGAGTTAAACTACAGCACGTTTGACCGCGAGCTCCTCGGTCTATTCCTGGCCGTTCGCCATTTCCGGCACCTCCTGGAGGGCCGCCCGTTCACGGCTTTCGTCGACCACAAGCCGTTGGTTTACGCAATGGCCAAAGTCATGGAGCTGTGGTCGGCCCGCCAGCAGCGCCACCTCTCCGCCGTGTCGGAATTTACCACGGACATCCGGCACGTCGCCGGCAAAGACAACGCCGTGGCCGACTGTCTTTCTCGGGCCAGCGCGAACGCGGTCCACCTCGGCGTGGACTTCGCGCTCATGGCGGCCGACCAGACCACCGACACCACGGTGCAGGCCCTCCGGGCGGCGGACACGGGCCTCCGCCTGGCCGACATCCCCTTCGCGGACACTGTCCTGCTCTGCGACGTCCCCAAGGCCAGCCTCGCCCCATCGTGCCCGTTACCTGGCAGCGCCGCATCTTCGCCTCCATCCACGGCCTTTCTCACCCGGGCCGGAAAGCTTCTCAGAAGCTGGTGTCGGCACGTTTCGTCTGGCACGGCCTTCGACGGGACGTCCGCGACTGGGCGAATGCCTGCACGGCCTGCCAGCGGGCCAAGGTCCACCGCCACACCCAGGCCCCGCTGGCACCTTTCACCGTGCCCGAACGGCGTTTCGACCACGTCAACGTGGACCTGGTTGGCTCCCTACCCCCTTCGCGGGGTTTCACACACCTGCTCACCATGGTGGACAGGACCACCAGGTGGCCGGAGGCCGTTCCCCTCATTTCCACCACCACCGCTGACGTGGCACAGGCTTTCATCGCCACCTGGGTCGCCCGTTTCGGCGCACCGGCAGACATCTCTTCGGACCGCGGTCCGCAGTTCACCTCCGAGCTGTGGGGCGCGGTCGCCCGCAACCTGGGAGTCCAGCTCCACCGTACCACGGCCTACCACCCCCAAGCCAATGGGTTGTGCGAGCGTTTTCACCGCTCCATGAAGGCCGCGCTCATGGCCGGCCTTCAGGACGACGGTTGGGCCGACCGGCTGCCGTGGGTCCTTTTGGGCCTCCGCACGGCCCCCAAGGAGGACCTCCAGGCGTCCACCGCCGAGCTCGTCTACGGCCAGCCGCTCCGCGTCCCGGGCGAGTTCGTGCCCGACGCTACCAGTCCCTGGTCCGCAGCTCGCCAGCGCTCGGACCTCCAGGAGGCCGCCCGACGATTTGACCCCATGCCAACGTCCCGCCACGGTGGCCCCCAGTCCTACGTCCCCCCAGCGCTTCGCACAGCGGAGTACGTCTTTGTGCGTCATGACGCACACCGGGGGCCACTCCGGCCGCCGTACGACGGGCCCTTCCGGGTCCTGCGACGGGACGACAAGTCATTCGTCATCGACTTCGGCGGCCGGGCGGACCGGATTTCAGTGGACCGTCTCAAGCCGGCGCACGTGGACGTGGACCAACCACCACGGTTGGCCCTTCCTCCGCGGCGAGGCCGCCCCCCGTCCACAGTTCCCCCCGCTCGACCACCCACCACCACATCGGACCCCCCCCCCCCCCACGACCCTCCAGGGGTCGCTTCGGCGGGGTCATCAGGACCCCCCTTAAATTGACCCTGCCGGTGCAAGTCGATTCTGGAGGGGCGTGTGTAGCGGTTACCGCTGGGCGTACACAATCGCCTTGCACCTACCAAGGACGTGGCCAGGGAGCAATCACCATGCCAGGCTCGTCCAGGCCGCCCGGACAGGCCCAGACGCGCCTCTCCCGGGCATGCCCGGACAGGCCCAGACGCGCCTCTCCCGGGCATGCCCGGACTCGCTGTTCCCGGGCTCGCCCGAGCCTCCCGGGCACGCCCGGTCTCGTCTTTCCCGGGCATGCCCAGACTCGTCTTTCCAGGGCCCGCCCAGGACACCCGGGCATGCCTGCTCTCGCCTTTCCAGGGCTCGCCCAGGACGCCCGGGCATGCCCGCTCTCGCCTTTCCAGGGCTCGCCCAGGACGCCCGGGCATGCCCGCTCTCGCCTTTCCAGGGCTCGGCCAGGACGCCCGGGCATGCCCGCTCTCGCCTTTCCAGGGCTCGCCCAGGACGCCCGGGCATGCCTGCCCTCGCCTTTCCAGGGCTCGCCCAGGACGCACGAGCAGGTCCAGACTCGCCTTTCCAGGACTCGCCCTTGACGCCCGGGCATGCCCGGTCTCGCTTTTCCCGGGCAAACGCTCCGGCATAATGTGTATATATATTGCTGCCCGATAAACGGGCGTTTCAGAGTACCCGAGTTTGATACGTGCAATAAAGCAACTCGGACGAATTTCCGTCTTTGGTCGCGTCAATCCTTCCGACTCGCGTTGGAGCATAGCTCCTTCAAAGTCATGATTTAACTCAAAGGACGAATAATTTTCGAATTTCTACAAGTTTGCCTCGTCGATGCGTCCGTCCTTGGGGGTTGTCAGAATACAACCCGAGATGGTTTCATGCCAAACGAATGGCCGAAGGATCTGAGAGTTGCCAGATATTGGACGAGGTTTGTCCGAAATACCCGAGTGTGGATCAGGCATACAAGATGTTCAGTTTTAGGCTCAGAATATTTTACAGAACACTGTTATGAAATAACAGAGATGGCTATAGATCTTGTGATTATTGGCCACGATCAAGAGAGGATGCCATCCCCACAATTGAACGGAAGAAACAGGCGTCACTCAAAACACGAACACCATCTCTACCAAGCTACCAGCACATACATGTACAGTGTACACGGGTGATTTTTACTGTGAATCAAACACCTGTGCTGGCCTGCTGGCAAACAATCTCACATGGGGCCACTACCTCCATCCTTCCCCCATCCACTGGATTGGGACATCGACACGGCACAGATATTTTGTTGTTGTTGTTGTTTTTTGTATACAAGATTGAGGCTCGTGTAAGAGCTAACAATAATGACAAAAAAACAAAAGGGCACAAAAGACATAATAAAGGGAGCTGGAGACAAGATGGGGAGAGAGAGGGAAGCACAAAAGTACAACATTTGAGAGCAGGGACATCGGGAGATCTGTGGGAGAGTGAGGGCTTGGGGGGAGGAAGCGTGGGAAGGGGATTGGGGGGGGGGGGGTGGGAGAGGTAATAAAAAACACATGGACACAGCTTGGACTTCCAGGAATGGTTGGTATTTCAAAAATGTGGATCTGGGGTGAATTAACAGGGGTAGGAAAGTTCAAGGTTTTGGATGGGGTAAGATAAGAGATGGTGGTGAACAGCTGTTTTAAAGACCTGGAGGGAGGAGTGGGATTGAAGAGAGTGAGGGAGTTTGTTCCAGAGGCGGGAGAAAGAGGAATGAAAGAGTGAGGGTGAGCAGAAAGTCTTGATTTTGGCAATTTCACCAGAAGAGGGTTGCTGGCAGATCTTGTGCGACCTGCAGGAGTATTTGGGGGACAGAGGACAGACAGAGCTGGGGGAGCTAGGGCAGAGAAGAGTTGGTAGAAGACAGAAAGACCACCAACCTGCCTGCAGTGAGTGAGTGAAAGGCCCTCGTTGTAAGCTTCATCACAGGAGATTCCAATGATGCTGAAAGATTTGGTTTCAACAGAGTGAAGCCGAGCTAAGATTTCCATCCATGGAAATCTCCATGCATTGGTTGCGGACTTCCTCTTTGGTCGTAGTCAACGTGTGGCCCTGAATGGATTTCTCTCATCTCCCCTTCCTGTTCAGGCTGGAGTTCCCCAAGGCAGTGGGCTGGGCCCTGTGCTTTTTCTGGTCTTTATCAATGATCTCTCCGACTCTCTGGAAAATCCTCTCTATCTCTTTGCTGATGACTCCACTCTCTGCCGCTCCATTCCTCTTCCCTCAGATCGGCAGTCTGCAGCCTCCTCACTCTCTGAAGACCTGGACAAAATCACAGACTGGTCAAACAGGTGGAACATGTCTTTCAATCCTGACAAATCTCACACTCTCACTATGTCTCTCCGAAAAGATCGACTGGACAACCCTCCCATCTACTTTCTCAACAATCCTCTCCAAGAAGTTCTGTCGCTCAAGCTTTTGGGTCTCACTATCTGCCATGATCTTTCTTGGGAAAACCACATTTCCAAGTTGGCCTCCAAAGCCAGTCGCCGACTGGGCATACTCCGTCGTGCGAAGTCCTTCCTAGGCACACCTGAGCTCCTCACCACATACAAGGCTTTTATCCTCAGCTCAATGGAATACTGTTCTCCCCTATGGGCTGGTGCGCCTGCCTCACACCTAGCTCGGCTTCACGCTGTTGAAACCAAAGCATTCAGAATCATTGGAATCTCCCGCGACGAAGCTATCTCTGAGG
>NW_027616358.1:450174-512674 GCF_964187855.1 Myxine glutinosa | reverse complement strand
GAGGCTCATGGAAGAACTAGGGCAGGATGGAAAGGGAGAAACACCAACAGCAGAGTAGAAGTGATAGTGAGGTCAAGGTGAGGGGAGAATGAAACATGGCGGTGAAGAAGCTGTGCACAAGCTGGAAAAAGGGAGTAATTGGAATCATTTGGGGGGAAGAAGAGATCATGAGTATGGGATTGGGAGGGGATGGGGGGGAGGGAGACCTGAGGTGGTGGTGAACAGCTGTCTTGTTGCCCTGACGGGAAGAATGGGACTGAACAGAATGGGGAAGTTGGTTCCACTGGTGAGGGAAAAAAGGAACAAATGAGGAGGTGAGCAGTGATCCTGGATTTTGGGAGTTTAATAAGAAGGTTACTGGCAGACTGTGAGCATCCAGCAGAAACCTGTGAGGGACATAGCCAAGAGAGGGCGGAGGAGGCAAGACCTAATAGGAAGTGGAAGCAGTCTGTAGGAAGTGGAAGCAGTCTGTAGGAAGTGGAAGTGGAATCAGTCTGTAGGAAGTGGAAGTGGAAGTGGAAGCAGTCTGTAGGAAGTGGAAGTGGAAGCAGTCTGTAGGAAGTGGAAGTGGAAGTGGAAGTGGAAGCAGTCTGTAGGAAGTGGAAGTGGAAGCAGTCTGTAGGAAGTGGAAGTGGAAGTGGAAGCAGTCTGTAGGAAGTGGAAGTGGAATCAGTCTGTAGGAAGTGGAAGTGGAAGTGGAAGCAGTCTGTCGGAAGTGGAAGTGGAAGCAGTCTGTAGGAAGTGGAAGTGGAAGTGGAAGTGGAAGCAGTCTGTAGGAAGTGGAAGTGGAAGCAGTCTGTAGGAAGTGGAAGTGGAAGTGGAAGCAGTCTGTAGGAAGTGGAAGTGGAAGCAGTCTGTAGGAAGTGGAAGTGGAAGTGGAAGCAGTCTGTATTCACAAAGCTAGTCCAGCTAATAAGAGATTGACATCTTCTGGAGGCACTGTCCTCGGTTGTAGTAAAGTTACAAGGACAGTGTCATCTTGAGACAAATGAATTGCGCGAAGAAATTCAATGAGCCGCATCAAATGTCACACTTTGATTGCACATTTCACAGCAAATGAGGAAATGCTTGCCCGATCATGACACTCTGCGAGCGAAAGGACAAAGCAAAAGCCGAATTGCCAAGCTTCCTGGATTGGATCTATTTGATTACCAGAAATCTGGGGAGGGATGGGAGGAGGGAGGGGAAGAGGTGGGAGGAAGGACCTGGCGTTGCCTAGCGACGCCGGATAGCTTTGCTAGTGCAAAATATTTTTGATAGAAGTGAAGTGAAGAGCATCCTTAACTGTGACCTTTACTTGTTTGGTAATGATTAAATGGAATTGCTCATTTTCCTGTTGGTTTCTAACGAGGAATGTCGCAAGTTTTCAACTGAAATAATAAATTCCATCCTCGCCCCATCTTACCCAACTAGTAAGGGAAACATATGAAAATCTGTTAACTAAATTGTTACCAAAAAATTTCTTCACCAATATGTTTGTAAAGGTGTGTAATAACATGTGTTAAAATGTTGAAGGTCAACTCCCGTGGGAAACCCAGAAAAAAAGCTGTTGAATTCGGGTACCGAAAAATTATTTTCGAGAATTTTTATGTTTTTTAATCGGCCCTTAAGTAACTTATGAGGGGTCAAATAAGGGTTTTTCATGATTCTGAGTTGATTGTTAACATTTATATTTTCACTTTTACATTTACACACAAAGTAGCTTTTATTTCACATACATATATAATACTCAAGAGTTATTTCTCATTCACAATGTCAGAAGTTTCAACAGTCATTGTCTATGTCTTCTTCAGACTCAACAACATCATGACTGCAGTTTCTGCATGTAATGCCATTACAGACTCCACAGGCCGAGATGCACGTGACCCCATTCTTCTTGCAGCTGCATCGCCGGTTGCTGCAATCTCCATGACAATTAAAGCTCGTGAACTGCAATAGCTCCTCAGGAGCCGTGGGGTCCAGTGTTGGAACTGGCTCATACCCATGCACACCTATTGTCCATCCATAGTCACTGGGGTTCAGAGACATGCTCTGTAGAAGGATCCAGTCGTACTTCCAGGATAGATCAACTGGATCACATCTAGTAGTCCAGAATCTTCCATGATGTTACCCATTGATCCAAGATAAGACTTCAGCAGGTGAAAACCACCCAACCTTGGAATGACGGGTAGATTTGCCTGCTTTATTATATTCACAGCCTTCAGCCAAATCGGAAGATCAAAGGTCACTATAGCGACCCCAGCGCGCCGTATGCACTCTTTCAGAGTGGTTAAGATGGTGTTGAGGTCATTAGGGTCTCCTTCAATAACTGGGAGGAACTCGATCTGTGTGCTCTGCTTTGCATCATTAGCATGGATTCTCTTCATCCAGCCATTCCAGTTGGAGTGTGGGAACTCAGGATCGTTGGCTTTGATCACCCACCCCGCTGCCCAGAGTGTGTCACCTGGAGTGAGGAGTGGCTGATCATGAGCCAGGGAGGAGGAAAGCTCAGCGAGGGGGAGAAACATGATCGCGTTCGTTCCTATCTGTTTCCTGTTCATAAATGGAATAATCTTTACTTCAGTTCCTCTCAGGATCTTAGCTTTGTCGAGTGCCTTCAACTTCACCCGGGGGAAAGCTGCTGTTGTCTGTGGATCTGGCAAAGGTGGTGCCGGAGAGGTGACTTCGATCCAGAAAGGGAGTGTTTCCATGAATAGAGACAATGTTTAAATCTATATTGTCTCCAACAAACTGAGTGACTGCATTGTTTGTTTCCCCAACCTCCATAAAGACCACCTGATCATTACTTGACAATTCACTTTCACTGGCTGGCACTTTGGCTGTCATCACTGATTGATCCACAAGCGCAGCATCAACCGCAACCTCATCATTGATCTGTTCATCGGTTTCCTCCACAATGGTGTCAAGAGTGCCAGAAGTATCTGGAACATCATCTCCACTCCTACTATTAAGGAAGCAGTATTTGTAGTTTTGTGTCTCCGTGTAAGACTCAGTGTATCCCAGCCGGTGGAACTTGTTGAGCATCCATTTTGACCCAAATCTATGATCAAGTTGTATGGCAAGCCCCATTTGGTGTGGCAATACTCCAGACCGAGGTCGACAGGCCTTAATAAAATTCTGCCCCCAAACGGCAACTCTTTCGTCTGTCTTGACAATCGGTCTCAAGAACATCTGAAGGCTTGCAGGAACAAGTGTCAGCTGACTATCGATGTCAGTCATACTGTGTGTGGTGGGGTATGACTTTGGACCTAAATCAATCAAGGCAATATCATTGGATATGAACTTGAGTGCCGTCTTTATGATCTGAGTCTTCTCATCTCCATGGTCAAGATTAGCATGATGCACTCGCAGAATATTGTCGGTGCCATCTTTGAGACAGAGTACATCTGCCCTTCTTTCCTGTGTTGTGAAATACAAGGTGTCTTCGTATTTCTCTAGAAGTTTTATCTTTAGCCAATGCTTTGAATAAGAAAGGCTCTTCTCTGGTGACTGATCAAACTCCTGCAGCTTTTCATGGACTTGGTCCATGTTCATTACCCCATGCTCTAATTCTGAGTCTAACCATTCGCAGAATTCAATAAAAACTGCCTCTCGCTCCTCATCAATACTCCTCTGTCCTCTCTTCCTTTTTCCTTCCTCATCAGTCTTGGACAAACTGTCACCTCTCGCAAACATAAGTTTGCATCGCAAATGGTACAGTGTTTCTTCTGCTACCAAGTCGTTGATCCCTTCCAGGCGTCCAGTGACTTCAGTGCCCCAGTCATCCCCGCGACTCCGTGCTGTCTTCAGCAAGCTTGCCTTCAGTGTATCTGCAGTCAAATTATCTGGCACTCTGTATTTCTTTCTAGCTTGTGCTGGATTATTTTTGTAGAGCTGGGCTGGTTGGTTGCAAAGAATGCATACATCCTTATACAGGAGGTCAACTGACTGTGATCTTCTAGAACTGCAGCCAGTTGATGAACTGAACTCACAAGTAGTGCGTCTTCTCTTCAACTTTGATGACTCTTTCTCTGCCTTTGATGCTTGAGCTGACTTCTTGGTGGTTGCAACAAAGTTGTTGTACAGATCATTTTTACACTTCTGGTGGTACCTCAGTTTTCCTTCCTTTTGAGCCTCCTTCATACGTTCCACAACAGTAACATTTTCGACAGTTTCTGCTTGTTTCAATAAAGTTGAGTATCCCTTTGGAGTTGCCTGTATGAGCCTTTCAGCTGGTGTATCCGAGCGTGCACAGATGAAGCAATTGAGCACAGGTGGAGTAACGTCTTCATCCATATTGCTAGACTCCATGTCCTGCAAAGTAGAAAATGAGATATATTTAGAAATTATTTTTCCACAAAGGAGTGTCTGTGGTGAAATAGAAATGTTAACAATCAACTCAGAATCATGAAAAACCCTTATTTGACCCCTCATAAGTTACTTAAGGGCCGATTAAAAAAAATAAAAATTCTCGAAAATAATTTTTCGGTACCCGAATTCAACAGCTTTTTTTCTGGGTTTCCCACGGGAGTTGAACTTCAACATTTTAACACATGTTATTACACACCTTTACAAACATATTGGTGAACAAATGTTTTGGTAACAATTTAGTTAACAGATTTGTGAAATATCTCATAAAATGCCCTTACTAAACTCCTATTTCGGTTACAACCCTCATTATTCTCTTTCATCTCCCTCTGTTCATCACCCCTGCCGTTGCACCCCACATATGGAATATGTGAATGACGCTCAAGCACATACATTACACACTTTTGCTTGGAATCATGTAGTCCGAAACATTTTCACAAATTAGTTCATTGACCCTTGGGTTACATTTAAATGCGAGTGTTATGGTTCTGGGTTCGTACCTGCCCCAATCTGCTTGGGCTTGGCTGCCAAAGGCCAACCTATAACATGGGATACAGGCAAATTTTTCTGGCTGTTTCGCTACGCATTGGCTGCCTGAGGCCTAAACTTATCAGGCCATTAAATCTCGCTCCAGTAATAGAGATGCATCCTCTATATGTGTGAAGAAGACTTCATGTAGGAACTGCAAAGATAGCTGAGTTGATATTTTACTCGCCATTTCACCCTCAGTCTGGATCATGTGCTTAGCAGGGTCAGCCTTAACTTAAACTGCCCTTTCTTCCTGTATTTCTAAAGGCAGGTTGGTGGCCTTGCGTTATTTAAGTTTCCCGATTCATGCTCTTCCTTCTCCTGCCTTCTCACTTCCATGCCCAGCACCTGCCCCTCCAGGTTGCATGCATATTGCCAGAAACGATTTCCTTGTTGCATCCCCAAGTATGAATTCAACACTTGCTTCCATCGTTTCATCCCACTCTTTTCTCACTTGTCCAACTGTATGCCTGAGACGCCATTGCCACAAGCTCTTCCATACAAAATTTCACATTTGCTGCCCAACACTACATTACAGTCTAACCCCATTTCCGCTACTGAGCTTTGCTACACCTGTTGAGACCCTGTTCCTCACTCTTCTCCTTGCACAGTGGTGGATCTACCGTATTTGTTCACCGTTGCCTCCGGTTCTGCCATTCCAGGTTGAACATTCCTTTGGATGTGGTCGGGCGAACGACCACGTGGTCAGCGAGCCTGGTGATGACCTTGGTGCACATGTTGTAGTCGCCATGCATGGAGATACTTAAACACCGTATTTCATATTCAGTGAGCTCCAGCGATGATGTGCACCTTCTGTTCTTTTTACCTCTGCCTGGACAGAGGTTATGTTTTCATCCCTGTTTAACTGTCTGTTTGTCTGTGAGCAGGACATCTCAAAAAGTTATGGACACATTCAGACGAAATTTAGTGGACAGATTGGGTGATTTGGGATCCGGGTACTATAATTTCTTAAGTGTTTCTTCACCATTGAGAGATGTGGCCAAAAACGATACATAGCACGATATCTCTAAATGTGGACGAGTTATGACAAAAATTGGTGGATTAGTTGAGTAGATGACAATAACAAGCCAATAAGATTTTGTTTCAGGTCCGGATACAGATGTGGCCTATCAGTAGGATACAAAACGTAAACTGGTCATCCTAGGGGAGGTACCCTATCTACCATGTGCGGTTCTAGTTACTTCGACCACAGAAGGTGGTATCTCAAAAGCAGGATATCTCAAAAGGTCGAGGCCGGATTCGGACGAAGCTTGGTGGACCGGTTGTGTATGTGACAACAACGTATCGATTTGATTTTGGTGAAGATCTGAATATGAATTCGGATACAACAATTATTGAATTTTTACAAGAGATTCTTCACCATTGGGAGATGGGCCAAAACGATATATAGCAGGATATCTCAAAAAGTTGCGGACGGATTCGGACGAACCTTGGTGGAGAGGTTGGGTGTGTGACAAGGAAGAATTGATTCATTTTTGGTGAAGATCCGGATCCGGATCCGGATAGTATAATTTTTAAAGTGATTCTTCGGCATTGAGTAAGAGGGCCAAAACCGACATATAGCAGGATATCTCAAAACGTTATGGACTGATTTGGACAAAACCTGGTGGACCGATTGGGTGAGGGACAATGACGAATTGATTCAATTTTGGTGAAGATCTGAATATGGATTCGGATACGAGAATTATTTAATTATTAAGTGATTCTTCACCATTGAGAGATCGAGTGAACAGCGATAGATAACATGATATTAAAAATGTTTTGGACGAGTTATGACAAAACTTTGGGTACGAGTTAGTTAGGTGACAAGATCAAGCCGATTAGATTTTGGCTCAGGTCCGAATCCAGATCCGGCCTATCAGTGGGATACAAAACGCAAACTGTTCGTGTTTTGCAACTGCCAGTCTTTGCAAAGTATTGTTTGAATCTTCTCTCTGCAGTCTTGTCAACAAAAATAGATTTTCATCCTCTGATATCTCCTTGCCATTTATCTTTGCTCATTGTTGATGCTTTGGTTGAAACTGATTTTACTGTCACACATGATGCTTTCAAAGAACCATTGTAATTTCCCCCCTTTGATTCTGGCTGCACAGCTGGGTTTCGGCTGCCACATCAGGGCCTCAAGTATTGGAATGGATATCTTGAGAGAGCTTACCCCATCTCTTGTGGAGTTCTTGTGGAGTCTGTGTTGAAGATAAGCGTCAGTTTGATAAGTTTCGGTAACATACACTTCATCATTTCTGCTATGTTAAATCTTTAATTAATGCTTCTACATCAAACTGGCAGCGAAGCGGTTTTTTCCTGGGCAATCAATGTAATTACAGGAAGATTTTAATCATTCGGAATTCCAGACTCATTAAAGGGTCTCGTAAGAGTTTCTGGATCATGGTTTCGCTGAACCCTTCACCTGGAAGTCATGGTTTATCCTCCATTGTACTTCATGATTCAGATTGATATACCCCCTCACCACTCCCCATTCCCCCAAGTGGCCATATAACAATATCGACCAGAAAGTATCACTATTGACCTGCTTCCAAAATTGGTTAAAATCTATCGCTTTTATGTATTTCAACATATTGCATAAATCAACACAAATATCTGTCTTTGGCATCAATACTGATCATGGTTAGCTGTCCGATTGGTTCAACCTACGCCTTTACAGAGTCGGCATGCATACGTCCAGCTCAAAATGCACATACAATATCTTCGCTCGTAAATTCATTTTGCCTTATTGTTTTTACAAAAATGTTCCAGAAAAGTGAGGAGACAAGGTGGATTTTCAGACATCTTCCCTAAATTACTTATCCCTCCCTTTAGCAATGATCTAAGATAGGAGATTAAAATTTTTGAAAATTATCTGTACTTTCATGTTTGAATGTAAAACCTAAATTTGAATAAAGCAGCTGAAGCAGTGATGAACTCTAAGGAGGGCAAAATTGGTCCTTACTCAAATTTTTAGGCCTCGCTACCAGACGTGTTCTTTCTTTTGCAAAACACACTTCTAAGTCACCGACTGGAAATCCTCCGTTGTGCAAAGTCCTTCCTTGGCACACCTGAACGCTTATCCTCCTCCAAGGTCTTCCTTCGCAATTTGATGAAGTACTGCTCTCCCCTCTAGGCTGGCTCTCCTGCTCAGCATGAGAAACCAAGGCTCAGCATTTTGCTCAGCTTGACGCCATGGAAACCAAGGCCTTCAAGATCATTGGAATCTCCCACGATGTAGGTGAGTCTATGGGCAAATCACTTCCACATCATATGCAGGTCGGTGGTCTCTCTGTCTTCTACCGCCTCATTTCTTGTCTTGCACACTCTTGCTCTTGTATTGTTTTGTCCCGCCACCACAGGTTTCTGCAGGGTGCACTAGGTCTGCCAGCAACCCCCTTCTGGTGGAACTACAAAAATCCAGAATCACTACTCACCCCCACTCCTCTTTTTCCCCCATCTGTAGAACCAGCTTCCACATTCACTTCAATCTCCCTCCTAACTCCAGATCTTCAATTCAGCTGTTCAACATCTCAGATCATCCCAAATCCAAAACCATGATATTGTCTACACTCACTAACCCTCCCAAAATCACCTCTTTCCAAGTTTCCAGTTTTTCTATCCTGAGAGTTTGCTCCTGTGTCCATCTTGTTCACCCCATGTGTCCTCCCTTAGCCGTTATTCTTCCCAACATCCCTTATTTCTCCAAGTCTCCCTCTATTTTGTCCCTCAACCCTGCTGCTGGTGTGTTTCCTCCTTCTCTTTTAATGTTCATTTTGTTATGTTAAAAATTACAGCAAATAAATTGTGGCCGCATGTGGTCCAACCATCAAGTTGTGTGGTCCGCATGCCATTTTGCTTTTGACTGAGGAGCTGAGGAGTTTGCGAGCAGGTTGAGTGGGGTATTGGGGGTCTGGATGCTTTGGGGGATCCTGAAGAGTTGTGGAGTGCATTCAAGACCAACATCCTTGATGTTTCCGATAGCTGTCTTGGAACCCACCGTCAGACGAAGAAGAACTTTGTCTCTCAGTGGACGCTCGATACCACTGACCGGAGTTGCAGGGCCAGGCTCGATGGCAGAGCTGAACTGTTCCGGGAGCTGAGGTGTAAAACTATGTTCGCTAAGGGTGGACAAGGAGACCTATGTGCGAGGAATCTGTGAAAGGGTAGAGCATCACTTGTGGTCATGCGATTCTCGTCCTGCTTACAGAGGAATCCATTCATTATGTTCCTCTAAGCCTGTCCCAAGGTGTACTGCGGTTAGAGCAGAGGGTGGTGGCCTCTTGACAGAGGAGTCTGAAGTGAATGCCCGCTGGGCCGGTTACTTTGAGCGGCTGTACCATGCTGACCCACTGGCTGTTGCGTTGGATGTCAGAGGTGTTGCTATCCCAAATGCTGACCCGCCAATTAACTGTGCACCGCCTTCACTTGTGCAAAAACAGGCGGGGGTGAACCGGCTGAAAGGGGGCAAAGCTCCTGTGATTTGTGGCATCCATGCTGAGCTTCGCAAGGCTGGTGTAAATGCTGTACTTCAGTCGTTGCATGTAGTTCTGTGCTTTGTTTGGAGCACAGGCATCATCCCAACTGACTGGAAGACGGGCCTTGTTGTCCCCCTCTGAAAAGGGAAGGGTGATCACCAGGACTGTAACAAATACTGAGGAGTGACACTACTCTCGGTGCCGGGCAAGGTCTTTGCTTGGATCATTCTTGAGAGGGTTCGCCGCCATCTGCCCGAGCACCAGCGACCAGAGCAGTCGGACTTTACACCAAAGATGTCAACGATTGACCATATCCTTGTGCTTCGGGTCCTCAGCGAAGGTAAGCGAGAGTTTCGTCAGGGGCTGCTTGCAGCCTATGTTGATCTCCACAAAGCGTTCAATTCGGTGAACTGGGATGCCCTCTGGAGGATTCTTGGTTTTTGTGGGGTGCCACCAACGCTGATCAATCTGATCTCTGACCTATACTCTGTTACTGAGAGTGCTGTGAGGTGTGGTGGCTCCATCTCTGACTTATTTTCAGTTGTTACTGGAGTTTGGCAGGGGTGTGTACTGGCTCCCACACTCTTCAGCGCTTGTATGGACTGGATTCTGGGGAGGATGTCGGAGAGGTCAGGCTGCGGTGCATCGTTTGGGAGTGTCCAGATCTCTGACCTTGATTTTGCAGACAATGGAGTCATCTTTGTGGAGATGCTGGATATTCTTATGGGGGCCCTCCGGGCACTGAATGGAGAGGCGGAGCTGCTGGGATTATGGATTTTCTGGGTGAAAACCATGATCCAGACTTCCAATGACATATAGGATGCTGTTGTCTTGTCTGTGCCTGTTTGTGGTGAAGATGTCGAGGTCATGAAAACATTCACTTACCTTGGCAGTGTTGTTCATGTCTCGGCATGTTGTGAGCCAGAGGTTGATAGATGTTTGGGTCGGGCCTGGGGAGCCATGGATTCACTGGATCATGGGGTTTGGTGCTGTCGGTATCTATGCAGGAGGACGAAAGTCAGAGTCTTTAAGTCCTTGGTGCTTCCAGTCTTGCTCTACAGATACGAGACTTCGACCCTCACCAAGGGCCAGAGAATGAGACTTAACTCCTTCGGAACCAAGTCTCTTCAAAGCATCCTTGGCTATCGCTGGTTGGACTTTGTGTCCAATGAGCGGTTGCTGAGAGAGACTCAGATGAGATTTGTTACCTCTATGGTCTGTGAGCATCAGCTGCAGCTGTATGGACATGTGGCTCGTTTTCCAGACGCTGATCCAGCTCACCAGATAGTCTCAACAAGGGAGCCTCGTGAGTGGAGGAGGCCAACAGGCCGACCGCGTGCATCGTGGTTGCAGCAGTTTGATCGGTATCTCAAGGAGATAGGGATGGGTCAGGCATCAGCCTGTGGGATGGCCCGACGGAGGCCCCTGGAGTACCGTCGGAAAGTGGATGTGGCGACGCGCTGCTCTGGCGCATGCTCCCATACCTGACCTGACCTGATATTGGCACAATTATCTCTTGGGTAACCTAAACAACAACATAGTAGTTCATTTCGGCAGAGCAGATGGGTAGGTAAGAGTATATGAGGAGCAATGGTCACCAGCTGTATATTAACAAACAATAAAAAAATTTTTTTTAATGTTAAGGGATGCAGGAATGTTATTCCAAAAAGTATGTAAACAAGGGAGGGATGATCACAAGACATGATCATGTGAAACCATCCCTACATCTTTGAATAATGGTGTCCCGAGAAAAGAGAAATTTAGATCAAAACCGCACTTACACACACACACACGCACACACACACACACACAAACACACACACACACACACACACACACACACACACACACACACACACACAACCATTATTCAAAAGAATATGAAGGGATGGTTTCATATGATCATTTCTTGTAATCATCTCTACCTTGTTTCCAGACTTTTGGAGTAACATCCCAACATCCCTTTACATTAAAAAAATGTTTTTTTATTATTTGCTTCTTTCTTGTCCATAAATATATATACAGACACATGAAAAAGTAAGTACACCCCATGTAAAGTTTTGACTTTTTCAACATATTTAAACATACAGCTATTTGATCTTCATTTCAACAATATTGATAGATAAAGGTGATATAATATAACAAATATCATGAAACATTTACATTTTGTAGTCCATTGTATAATTTAACTAAACATAAATGCAAATTTCGCATGTGGAAAAAGTAAGTACACCCCCACATTTATCACTACTTCAAATACCTAAAATTAGAATCAGGTGCACCAGCTCAGGTGCAAATGATCAGAACATCGTTGGAGAGGATCTTGGAGGAACCTGTCTTATTTAAACATCAGACATTTCGTTTGGTTTGCTCTTTGTTGTTGAAGTGTGCGGCGTCACCATGCCGAGATCAAAAGAGCTCTCTGAGGCCTTCAGAAAGAAGGTTTTAGATGCATACAGTCTGGGAAGGGGTTTAAAAAGATCTCCAAACAATTTGAAATCAATCATTCAGTCCAGAAGATCATCTACAAGTGGAGAAGATTCCAAACAACTGCCAGCTTGTTCAGGCCAGGCCGCCCCAACAAGTTCAACCCGAGAGCAGACCGCTAGATGCTGAAAGAAGTCTCTAAGAACCCCAGAATGTCATCACGGGACCTACAGGTAGCTCTTGCCATTGTTGATGTCAAAGTGCATGAGACTACCATTAGAAAGAGGCTGCACAAGTTTGATCTACATGGGAGGTGTGCCAGGAGGAAACCGTTGATGTCCAGAAAGAACATCAGGGAAAGACTAAAGTTTGCCAATGAACACCTAGGCAAAGACCAGCACTTCTGGAACAATGTGCTCTGGACAGATGAGTCAAAGGTAGAGCTATTTGGCCACAGTACCAGAAGACATGTTTGGTGAAAACCAAAGACAGCATTTGACCACAAGAACCTGATATCAACTCTAAAGCATGGTGGTGGAAATATTATTGTTTGGGGCAGCTTTGCTGCATCAGGGCCTGGGCAGCTCACCATCATAGAATCCACTATGAATTCTTCATTGTACCAGAGGGTGCTTGAGGATAATGTGAGGCTATCTGTCGGAAAGTTGAAGCTCAACCGAAGGTGGACCTTGCAACATGACAATGACCCTAAACATACCAGTAAATCCACCAAGGAATGGCTGAAAAGAAAGAAATGGAGGGTTCTGGAATGGCCAAGTCAAAGCCTGGATCTAAATCCCATCGAGATGTTGTGGGGGGATTTGAAACGAGCTGTGCATGCAAGAAACCCCTCAAACATCGCACAGCTGAAAGAATTCTGCATGGAGGAGTGGGCAAGAATTTCTCCCAGTCGATGTCAGAGACTGGTAGACAGTTATAAGAAACGCCTACTTGAGGTTATTTGTGCCAAAGGGGGAAATACCACCTATTAGATCCAAGGGTGTACTTACTTTTTCCACATGCAAAATTTGCTTGCATTTATGTTTATTTAAATTATACAATGGATGACAAAATGTAAATGTTTCATGATATTTGTTAAATTATATCACCTTTATCTATCAATATTGTTGAAATGAAGATCAAATATCTGTATGTTGAAATATGTTGAAAAAGTCAAAACTTTACATGGGGTGTACTTACTTTTTCACATGACTGTATATATATACACAAATAATTAAGTTAAGCACCCCCCCCCGTTTTTTTACAACCTCGCACATTACAAGTTTGTTGTCGTCAAAACAGTGTAATATACCCATGATATTGCTATATTTTCTGGAGAAGTGATATTATGGTCACATAAAAACATAACAATCATGCCGTTTTCAATATTTTATTCTGAATAATTTAAGGTGAAATTTTTTGGGAATTTTAGGCATATTTTCACCTCAATTTAAGTATGGAGCTATAGGTCCATCACGGACAGTGTGGATGACGTTTATGTTTTCTAACGTACAGTCATTGTTCTGAGAAGACCTCTAGCGATCTTTGCGTCAATAACGTGTGTAGGACCCACGTGATCGGATCACTGACTCAACCCTACGTCTCATAGACCCTGTAAGCCGTCGTATGCGTTGCTGTGGCAGGTTGTTCCATTCCCGATGTAATGCACGTTCCAATTCATCCAGATTGGCTATTGGAGGGACCATCTTCGCAATTTGTCGTCCCAACATGTCCCAAACGTGCTCGAGGGGGTTCAACCTGCCACAGCAACGCATACGACGGCTTACAGGGTCTATGAGACGTAGGGTTGAGTCAGTGATCCGATCACGTGGGTCCTACACACGTTATTGACGCAAAGATCGCTAGAGGTCTTCTCAGAACAATGACTGTACGTTAGAAAACATAAACGTCATCCACACTGTCCGTGATGGACCTATAGCTCCATACTTAAATTGAGGTGAAAATATGCCTAAAATTCCCAAAAAATTTCACCTTAAATTATTCAGAATAAAATATTGAAAACGGCATGATTGTTATGTTTTTATGTGACCATAATATCACTTCTCCAGAAAATATAGCAATATCATGGGTATATTACACTGTTTTGACGACAACAAACTTGTAATGTGCGAGGTTGTAAAAAAACGGGGGGGGTGCTTAACTTAATTCTTTGTGTATATATACATATACATATATACATATACTACTGATTCAACTATACATGTTCTACTACTGATTTACAAATGTAGTACAAACTTTATAGACATGCGCACAAGTGACGTATTGAGGGTGTCTGGCACCCAGAGGTAAAACATAATTTTGTGCTTGCCTGCTTCCACCTCCCTCCCACAAATCCTCAACTCCAGTTGCCAGGAAAACGAGGATCTTTATATTAAAATACCTATTGATTGACCATTGTCCACTCCACTCAATGCACTACTCACAAGTGACGCAGTACGCCAAAACAAAGATGCAAGGAACACGAAATCACAGTTCAAATATTTATACAATTCAGAGTTTGAGTGGATAATATTGTCGCGCGGGCCCTTCGGTTAATATCAGGGCTCGCGGATGGACCAAACTGATTTAATTGGAGGCGACGACCAAACACGGATTTTACTATCAAAGGCGGGAGGAAGAAGAAGTGAAGAGGAAGAAGCGGCGGAAGCGGATACCTGTGGATGGCGAACGAACTCAAATGGACACGGGGTTAACAAGGAAGGAAAAATAATACAAGGGTTTATTTAATCAAAAGTCGGGACAGGGGAACGTGACGATAAACCTTTTTTCTAAATTGGGATCCCACACACCAGACTTCAGAAACGAACAAGGGATGAATTAACGAAAAGAACACGTCGTGTATTTGTGGGTGTGGTGCGTCTTAACTCATCTGTAGTCTTGCGTCCATCGATGTCCCACGCGGCCCCCCTCCGTCCGCCTCTGAGCACCACCAGGCCTCGCTCCAAGCACCATGCGTCCAACGCAGCTGGCGAGCTCCACACACGGTCGATCTCCAACACAAGGCACAAACTCAGAACAAAGAAATTGCAGGAGGAGAGAAAGCAAGTGCGACTGCATGCTATCAGCCAAGTCCAAGTGAGCTCTCTCAAGAGTTGGACGTGCCAGAGAGACAAAGGGACGTGCAAGCGAGAGAGGGACGTGCCAGGGTCAGAGCCGGATGTGCAACTACTCTAGAGAACTTGCAAGACAAGAGAACCAGAGGTCGAGCAAGAGGGAAAATGTCGTTCGGCCCGCCCCTAAATAACCTTGTGGCGGTGACGTCAGCCTTGGCACGCCACCCAATCAGTGCCCTCCACTGAATCACAGGCCTGTAGCATGGTCATAGCGCGTGTTACTCGAGGCCTGCCGGAGATGTAGCTGGATGCTGCCCATGCGGCGGTGCCCTGAACTGGCTTCCTGTCCGTTTTCTTCCAAACTCTTGTCAGGGAAGGGAATTTAATTAATGCGTGCACTAAAGGGCCCAACTAAGTGTCTACAGGTGTGCATTGCCATAAGGGACAAAGGTTTGATGACCAGGATGGACACACAGGGGTGTTATTCTTAATCCCTATACTATCTAACACTCGAACATCCTGGTATGTTCACAGGTATACTCTTACCCGACAAACCGCCTAGACACACAACTTATTACAGGTAGATTCCCTATCACGACAGTCAGATACCTACCTACACAGATATATCTGGCTCTAGATATTGCGCTACCCTCCCGACATAACAATATCCTGTTCAGGCAGTTATATACGATGCCAGATGCCCACGTGATGTGTCGACGTAGCGAATCTGCTGCAGAGAAACCTTGACTCGAGAAGGATCTTGATCATATGGTTCACTTTTACCTTGACACCGTGACTGGAGAGGGTTCATGATCGCATGCGTCTATCTGGTGTTACACTGGTACCTTGCTAATCGCTATTAATTTATTGTCATAAATGTAACTGAAAAACCAGGGATTTCCCAAGGCATTATATTTCTGCTGATATTATTTGATGTCACATTGTCACGAATCATACGACACTGAGGCAAATGTGTCTAGTGGCCCCGCCCTCATCAGGCTGATTGACAGTCGCCGTCCTGCCCACCCCTCGTACCCCTTCCTATTATTTTACAAAGGAATGCAGTTTTGCATATGTTTCATGCAATCCTTTCAACCTATTAAAATTATGATAGTAATGTATACTGAACGAAGTAAAACTCTGTTGGATGGTACCAGAATCATTGCCATTGACAGAGGCAGCTCGGAAATATGCCTCTGAAGAAGATTATTATGATGATGAACGAGAAGAAGATTTACCGGTTTTGACCAATCTCGATTTTTTTGCTTTTTCCCCTTTTGTCATGGTCTGGAGTACTGTAAAGTGATCCCTGCCTCGACAATCAGCGTAAAAGACCAGCAGACTCTCATATGTAGCTTAAGTGACTTTTTGGAGCATATACTCCCACTTTAGTTTTGTATGTAGTGCTTGGGATCAATATTTTGTTTCTTGCCATCTCTACATAGAGAGTGTGTTGCGCACTCTCTGACAGCGGATCAAACATGTATTGCCAATTTAAATGGTTTTGATAGATATTTTCCATAGTGTTAGAAAATTATTATTATTATTATTATTCATTTGTATCACACTGTTGTCAGACATAACACAGTTTTTATTTTTCATGTTGTATTACATTGTGACAATGAGGTCCACATAACGCATGCAGGGCTGCATATACACTCAATGGGGCTAAATGGTGAATAGGTTAAGAGACTTTTCTGTGATATGTATACACAAAGAATTAAGTTAAGCACCCCCCCCGTTTTTTTACAACCTCGCACATTACAAGTTTGTTGTCGTCAAAACAGTGTAATATACCCATGATATTGCTATATTTTCTGGAGAAGTGATATTATGGTCACATAAAAACATAACAATCATGCCGTTTTCAATATTTTATTCTGAATAATTTAAGGTGAAATTTTTTGGGAATTTTAGGCATATTTTCACCTCAATTTAAGTATGGAGCTATAGGTCCATCACGGACAGTGTGGATGACGTTTATGTTTTCTAACGTACAGTCATTGTTCTGAGAAGACCTCTAGCGATCTTTGCGTCAATAACGTGTGTAGGACCCACGTGATCGGATCACTGACTCAACCCTACGTCTCATAGACCCTGTAAGCCGTCGTATGCGTTGCTGTGGCAGGTTGTTCCATTCCCGATGTAATGCACGTTCCAATTCATCCAGATTGGCTATTGGAGGGACCATCTTCGCAATTTGTCGTCCCAACATGTCCCAAACGTGCTCGAGGGGGTTCAGGTTCAGGACAGGATTAGGGGGTGCTTAACTTAATTCTTTGTGTAGGGGTGCTTAACTTAATTCTTTGTGTATATAATGGATTGACCTCTGTTGCCAAAGATACCCTGGGAGCATATACAGGGTGTTTCAAAAAGATTGATACAATTTTAACTTCCTGCTATTTCTTTGTATTTTTGACCTATACCGTTATTCCTTTGCAGGGTTTGGTGGTGTTATCATAATATTTGTTCCCTGGGATTTCTAGCTCCATAGCTCAACTATGCCATTGACAGTGGAGCAGAAGAAAAAAGTGGTGGCTCTGTGGTATGAGACTAAATCAACACCACCAACAACATTTTCTGGGGGGCAGAACCACCTGAGGAGATCACTGAGAGGTACCTGACAGGGCCTAAGGTCACATGCTTCTGCACCTTCAATGCCAGATGGGGAATGGTAGGGCCTTACTGGTTTGAGAATGACAACAGCAGGACGGTGACCATCAACGGTGAGCGCTATCGGACCATGCTCCAGAAGTTCCATAATGATGGTTTTTTTTTTTTGGTTTTTTTTTTTGTTTGTATACAAGATCGAGGCTCGTGAAAGAGCGAACATTAATCACACAGAAAGACAAACAGACACACAAAACAAATAATATCGGGAGCGGTAGACAAGATGGGGAGAGAGGGGGAAGGACACAAACACAACATTTGAGAGCAGGGACCGAGAGACATGGAGACATCGAGAGAACTGTGGGAGGGAGAGGGCTTTGGGGGGAAGGCATGAGAAGGGGGGGGGGGTGGGAGAGGTATAAAACATATGGACCCTGCCAAGACTTCCAGGAAAGAAGTTGGAATTTCAAACAAGGTGGATCTGGGGTGAATTAGTGGGGGTAGAAAAGATCAAGGTTTTGGATGGGGGAAGATAAGAGATGGTGGTGAACAGCTGTTTTGAAGGTGGGAGGTATTTAAAGGTATCTAGGACAAAAGGTGGGAGGGGTGGGAGGTATCTAGGACAAAAGGTCACCCCAAACCAGCTCAGCATGACCTGGTTTATGCAGGATGGTGCACCCCCGCATACAGCTGGTGACACCATCACTTTCCTGCAGCAGCTCTTCAGAAACAGCCTCGTTGCCCTAGGTACCGCTCTGTCTACGTCTACCGCCCTGCCACACTGGATGATCTGAAGCTGGAGGTGTCAGACTATCTCCAGGCAGTGCCACATGAGACCTACAGGAAAGTTGGACAGACCTTTGGAGTCAGGATCAATGCCTGTCTGAACCACGGAGGGGCACACATCCAGAACGTCAATTATAAGGATTTTGCGTAAATGCCAATTTCAGACCTTGGGCTCTCACTAACTCCAGCAGTGACTTTACTGCAATAGCAATCAGTGATATAAAATACCATGTCATAAGCTTTCAATAAATGTTTGTTTCACGTTCCTGATGTTTGTTTCTTTGTAAATAAACGTTTAAAGTTGTATCACCCTTTTTGAAACACCTTGTATTTGTTTAAAGTGTAGCATCTGCAGCTCGTAATGGAACCATACTCTGAGAGACAGTTTACTGGCAGTTTAGGTAAGAGTTTGTAATTGGTTCACAGTAACCTGAAAATTTGTAATATTTTCCATCGGCAAAATGAGTGTTGGTAGAAAACACAGTAACCTACAAATAAGATGCTTGACACAGGATATATCCCCGGACTGGTTCCAACCGGTTTTAAGGGTTTGTGAAGGATTGAAGAGAGTATGTGGAGGTGTTTCTGCACTGAAAGGTGCGTGAAATGGCTTAAGAGCAGAGTCTGAGAAGTAAAAAGAACATATTATATGGACACCTATCCAACACATTCACACAACATATCTATTTACATGCAATGCAGTATGCTTAACGAAACAAATACGACTAAATAACCATCGTATACTAAAGATTGATTTATTTTAACCCACGAGAATTCAAAACATAACATTTTTCAAAACAATCTCAAAAATAATTTTGAAAATTTTTATTTTATAAAACAAATTCGGACTTTTCTCAAGTGTTATTATTTATCAATTGGATTATTTTCTCCATTGTGGCGGACTTGTCCCATCACTTTTTGTATAACTTTTTAAATACCCAACATACGTAAGATGCATGATGTTTAAGAAAGACAGAACAGACAGATTAGGAGAACATGTAACCATTTGAGTACGTGAGAATATTGTTTCTGTGGAAAGGGAAGACATTAATGAAATGAATGAAATGAAGGATACAGGGTAGATAAAGTGAAAAGATGGGCAAAATGGCAGAAAAGTAATCGGAAATTGTTTTGACGATAAGATCGTTTTTAGTGTGAACGTGGTCTTACCAAGTCCAGAACAATAACAAACAATTTGGAACGAAATTGAGGACTAAGTAGTAGTCTTGATGATCAGAAAAGACTTGGTTGCACCACAATATCCGATATTGTAGCGTTTCTATAGATGTTTAGGGGAATGCACGTCATATCCTGATGGAACAGAAAGATCTCACTATAAACAAACAGATTCGCATCAACAGCAAGACAGAATCAGCCGAAACTGCAGAGCAAATAGGACAACCTGAATGTGACAACAAGAGACAAGTAACGTTGTGCACAGACAAGGAGGCAGGAATTTACTTTCACCGACACATGATGGGTTGCTTCTACTAAAAGGGATATTTGTGGAGCTTTACATTCAAATTAATCTTCTGAAAAACTTAGAAATGATATGGAAAAAAAATACACGAGTGCGGCAAGCATGCAGACTGCAAGCAGATGCTGGGGTGCATCTTCCCTGCAGGCATGAATTTGATGAAATTGAATTGTTAAAGAAAATTTGATGAAGTGGAATTGTAAAAGAGCTTTAGAAATTTGATGAAGTGGAATTGTAAAAGAGCTTTATATATTTGATGAAATGTAATTGTTAAGAGCTTTATATATTTGATGAAGTGGAATTGTTCAGAGCTTTATATATTTGATGAAATGGAATAGTTAAAGAGCTTTATATATTTGATGAAGTGGAATTGTTCAGAGCTTTATATATTTGATGAAGTGGAATTGTTAAGAGCTTTATATATTTGATGAAATGGAATTGTTAAGAGCTTTATATATTTGATGAAATGGAACTGTTAAAGAGCTTCGTAGATTTGATGAAGTGGAATTGTTAAAGAGCTTTATAAATTTGATGAAATGGAATTGTTAAAGAACTTTATATATTTGATGAAATGGAATTGTTAGAGCTTTATAGATTTGATGAAATGGAATTGTTAACTAGCTTTATAGATTTGATGAAATATACTTTACATATTTGATAAAAACAAAATCTTCTGCATATGACCTATACCGTTACCTTTGCCTTTGGGCCTTTGCCTTTTGGGCGCCTTTGGGCTTCTTGAAAAGCGCTATATAAAAGAAATGTATTATTATTATTATTATTATTATACTAGCCGAAACCCGTGGAACATCCACGGAAGGGAGGATGTGGTGTATGGATAGAGTGTACCATTATGGATGGCATAGGGGATTTGCTTGTCCGAGTAAGAGTTAGGAAGAAAGATGAGAATGAAGAGTGCGTATATGAACAACGTATTTATTGCAATCTACTTAAATGACAATGCTACGATATACTTTTGAAAATATCACGTACCGTCTCGAAGTCAATGCCATCCTTTTATCTCTTCGTATACAACTCACTGATTTCTACCTTATCGTGAACAGGGTAAAGCCTACTTTGATAATCATGAACGGTGGCAGATGCAGGAGTTGGTGAAATGAAAGGGGGGGGGGGGGGGGGGAGGGCTGATCATGATCTACCCTACGCCACACGGCCTACGCCATTTGTTGAGATCATGGCCACAACGGAAACACAACAACTGGATAGGTAGGGCCTAGGCCTACGCATACGTTTCGTCACTCGGCGAAGTACACTTTGTTTTAAGCTTTCAGAAGCTGAAGCCTTGGTATTTAATGCTTTATATGATACTGATGGGCTGCTGATCGGTTTCACTTCGTTGTAATCACAGTATATGGAAGAAATTATGGTAAACCCACCTGATGACGTTAGCGTACACCGCGATCGCCGACAGCGGCACAAATGCATGCTCAGGATTGTCCACTCAGTGGACGGCTTGCTGTCGCCTTCGACTGTCCAATCAGCGGACAGCTTGCTTCGCCTTCACCCAGCAGACGTCAATACGATGGCGTCGTAAGATGGCGTCGTATCGGCAGTTAATCGGATGCTTTTGGGCCCCAACGTCGGCTAATTCAGATTTTTCGAGTATGGCTGCACGTGATAAACAAAGAGCGCGGTTCGTAGATCGTAAATCCATTAGTGCCGTGGGCATCGGGTCACTGGGTGCGGCGTAAAAGGGATAACAAAGTCGAGTCCTTACGCTATTATTATATAGATGTATACCTCATGTATTGTCCTTGTGCCAGGTTGGAACAAATCGGACCATGCATGTTCAATAAATGTTTGGGGACACGTTTAAGTAAGAAAATGTCCCCCAATTGGCAATCTCGAAATAAAATGGCGTGCATATGAAAGCCATCATTCGTTATATCTGTGCCAAGTTTGAACAAGATCGGCAAATGCATGTCCGGAAAATGGTCAGGGACGTGTTCAACATCAAGTTTTTTTAAACTAAAATGGCCGCCAGTGTACCAGTCGGCCATCTTTGATCAGATTGCAAAACAGAGTGATGTTCACGTGTATGCCATCATATACCATCGTTGTGCCAAGTTTGAACAAAATCGGACCATGCATTTTCAAGAAATGGTTGGGGACACGTTTTAGTAACAAAATGGCCGCCAGTCTGCTATCTTAGATCTGATCTCAAACGAAAATGACCTGCATATGTAAGCCATCATTCCATATCTGTGTGCCAAGCTTGAACAATATCGGTAAATGAATGTCCGAGAAATGGTTGAGGACGTGTTCAACATTGGGTTTTTTACAACTAAAATGTCCGCCAGTCGGCAGTCTTTGATCGCATCGTGAAGCAAAATCGTATGTATAGGATCATGTGTTGTCTTTGTACTAAGTATGAACAAAATCGGTCCATACAACTTCAAGATATGGTTGAGGACACACACACGCACAGACGAGACCCAATACATAAGCCCCTGTTTCGGACTAAGTCCAACTGGGGCTAATTAGACTTTTGATTACATTGTTATAGTTTTCTAGGTAATGCTAACAAGCAGAGTTTTTGATTCTAGGTTGAATACAAAATATTAATGTATGGAGCTCATGAACCAAAGTCATAAACAAACAGTATTTTTCATATTCTTGTAGCTGTTGTTACATGCTCCTCCCCAAACCCCGGTCACGGTGCACCTCCGAGCCCCGAAAGGAGTCACGGCAGAAAGATGTGTTATAATGTGTGCCAATGACCAATGGTGAAACCACACCAACCAATTGTTACCAAAAACAAGTATTGTATTAAGGTCACACAAGTATAACAGCACAAGTACAATATGTTTCAATTGCACCACAAAAATACCATATAATTCCTATGATGGTACCATCAGTTTCTTGTTCAATAACTCACTGTGCTCCAAGTGAGCGAAAAGAACATTCCCAAAGTCACTACCCCGGCACCAAGCCAAAGTCGAACCACGCCCCGGTGATCGCAAGAAAAAGGTCGAATCGAGACCAGAATCGAAGTCGGCTGACAGTCAACACTGCCAAAGAGGCGCAAAGGTGCACCCAAAAGGCCACTGGGAAATCACACCTTCGGGTATGAACGTTCAGCAGCTCCCAAACAGACCCCACAAATTCCCAATCAAAATCCACGTTACACTGGCAAACCAGGCTAACGGCTGGGTGTGGTGAAATGGCTGGAGCGAGGTGAAAAGGCGGGAGCGATGCGAAATGGCGGGAGCGAGGCGAAATGGCGGGCGGGCCCATACTGGAGGCGTACCTGCTCTCCAACGATTCTCTTCGGAATCAACCGCAAAACCCGACACGCAGGTTTATCTGTCACAGAGACACTCTGTCACAGGAATCCCTTTCCCAGGAAACCCAAAGTTCGCGCGCGACACCCGTTCGCCAGTATCTCGAGACCTCAAAGCAGCTGGGCTTTTCTTCCCGACCTCACTTGCTCCGCCTTTTTTTTCTTCCTCCTCTTCTTCTTCCGGTTTCTCCCGATCCGGTTTCCGGTTTCTTTTAAAACACTAATTTTTTACCTTTTGAAAACAGTTCTCTCCATTTCACTTAAACGATAGCAATAATAGTACATGGAACCAAAAATGCTTACAGTGGATGAAAACCACAACGACGGAAGTGACAAATCCGTAACACTCCCCACCCTCAAGAAAGAAAGTTGGAACACAGTGAAAACTTTCTTTTCATGCAAAAACCCTTTTTAACAAACAAAAGTAAAACTCGCACCCAAATGATCAACTCGCGTGAGCAACAATAATTAATATTCCCCAGAAGAAAGCAACAACACTTCCAAACACCCTACAGGAATTTTCAAAGTTAGTTCACTCTGGATAAAGCATCAGCAACGACATTGTCCCTGCCCTTTACATGCTCAATTTCCAAGTTGAACTCCTGCAAAGACAAACTCCATCTCATCAACCTCTGATTTTTATTATTCATTTTTTTGAATGAAGGTTAAGGGGTTGTGATCAGTGAAGAGTTTTAACTCTGGATTCTCTTGCACCCGGACTACAGGCACGACAGGTGAGACAGGAACCATTTTTTTCACAGGGTTCCTCTCATAATATTTCGTCAGTCGGTTGACATGACACATCTGCCGCTTTTTCCGTCGATCGGGAGTTGTCACCACGTAATCTGTTTCATTAACCCTCCTTTTGATTGCATAGGGACCAAAATATCTAGCCTGTAGTGGCTGACCTGGAACAGGAAGCAACACTAACACTCGGTCCTCAGGACTGAAATTTCTTATCTGAGATTTCTTGTCATGCTTCACTTTCATTTTATCTTGTGTCACTTTCAAGTTTTCTCTCGCAACTTCACAAGCCTTTGCCAATCTGTGCCTAACCGTTGACACATACTCTACCACTGTTGACTGCGACTCCTCCTGTAGCCACTGTTCTTTCACTAATTTCAATGGTCCTCGAACTGCGTGTCCAAACACAAGTTCAAAAGGACTGAATCCCAATGACTCCTGAGCAGATTCCCTCATAGCAAACAACAATAAGGGTATTCCCTCATCCAAATCCTTGTCACATTAAAAACAGTACGCTCTGATCATATTCTTCAATGTCTGGTGAAGCCTTTCCTAGGCCCCTTGGCTCTCGGGATGGTAAGTACTTGATCTTACTTGCTCCACTCCCAACAGGTGTACCACTTGCTGAAAAAGTGTCGACATGAAATTGGAACCCTGATTAGACTGGATGACCTTAGGAGCCAACCAAAGTGAAAAATTTAATCAAGGCCTTCGCAATAACTGCCGCAGTAATTTTCCTAAGAGGCACTGCTTCTGGGAACCTCGTGGAAGCGCACATGATGGTCAACAAATACTGATATCCAGCCTTAGTTTTAGGTAAACGGCCGACACAGTCAATAATGACTCGGCTGAATGGCTCTTCAAAAGCTGGAATTGGTTTTAAAGGTGCGGATGGGACTTTCTGATTAGGTTTTCCCACCAGCTGGCAAGAATGGCAAGATTTACAGAACTCCGCCACATCACGTCGCAATCCTGGCCATAAAAAATGTACCAATATTCTGTCACATGTCTTGTTCACTCGAAGGTGCCCGGCCAAAGGTGTCTCATGCGCCAAACTCAATATCTCCTTCCGGTACGGCGGTGGCACCACAATTTGGTGATGAACTTTGCACTCATCATTTGATGGCACCTCCGGTGGTCTCCATTTCCTCATGAGTATTTCCCCTTTCATGAAGTAACCAACAGGTATCTTCATAGCCTCTTCCTCTGTAATGGCTTTATCAATCAAACTCCAGAGCTCCGAATCTCTGTGTTGTTCTTCAACAAGTCTCTTTCGGACCAGCAGCGTTTGTTCAGCCTCGTTCCCAGATGTCTCCGACGGAGACTCCATTTTCTCTTTTGGTCCAGATACCACCTTTTCCTTAGGTTCCTTGATGTCACTCCCTTTCCTATTATTTCTTGCAGACTTTTCCTCCAATACCTCTATGGAACCCAAATCCACATCACATTCCTTCTCCTTCTATTCAGAGCACTTCCTACCCATAGCACGAGTCACGGCACAGGATGGAAAGATACTCGGATTCTCCTGCTCTAACTGTGCTGTGTTATTTTCCATACTGGGCTTTTCAACCAACATCGGATTACCAGAAACTCGACCCCCAGCCAAATCATTCCCGATAATAAAAGAGATTCCCTCTACAGGAAGAGTGGCTTGTAACCCCACAGTGACCGGTCCTGACACCAAATCAGACTTTAAATGGATGACATGAAGAGGAGCTTTAACATAGCCACCAACCCCCTGTAAAAGAACACTAACCCCCATTGCCGTCTTCTCCGACAATACAAGGGCAAAATGCCCTCAAGCATCAAAGATTGATGTGCTCCTGTGTCCCTCAATAACCTAACAGGTCTCTGGTTAGCTAAGTCCCCATCCAGTGACACAAACCCCTCGGAAATAAAAGGTTTGTAACCCTCTTGGACAAGGTCGTTCTGTGATGCCATAACTTTGTCACGGGAACCTTCACAAGGCACTGTCCTCCAAGGACGATTTCTCACATTGGCCGACGCATTCGGAGTTGCACTAGTCTGACTCCGCTCCTGATTTTTCCTTTTCAGGGCGTAACATTGGGACATCAAATGCCCAGGTTTCTTACAAAAAGCGCAAGTCGGCCCGGAGGAAAAACTCGTGGTCTGCCTCGGCCCCCCCGGAAGATAGGTATGCCTTGGAACTGCAGTCTTCTGATCCCTAAAAGTCGCGGTATCAGATTTGTCCCCATAGTCCTCTCTCGGCCGCCTCCATGAAAATTTGTTCTCCGATCCTGATTTACCATAACACCCCTGGCTAACTCTAGGTGGGAAGTTAGGTTTGTGGAACCCCATCCTATGTGTCAAGGCATAGTCATCTGCCACTGTTGCTGCCTCATACAACTCCTGTACAACCTTTTTTTCATCCAGATGTACTTTAATGTCCACGGGGACACACTGTTTGAATTCCTCCACCAAGATCAATTGTCGTAAAAGGTTGAAGTCTTTCCCAATCTCCTTCAAGTCACACCACCTATCAAACATAGTTTCCTTCATTCTGGCAAACTCCACATGGGTCTCACTCTCCCTCTTCCTGGCATTCCTGAAATTTTGTCGGTAAGCTTCAGGGACCAATTCATAGGCTTTGAGAATGACTTTCTTCACTATCTCATAATCTGCACATTGGTCAATCGGTAAAGCCGAAAATATATCTTGAGCTTTACCCACCAGAACACTTTGCACGAACATAGTCCAGGACCCCACAGGCCATTTTACCATTTGAGCCACCTTCTCAAAGTGTAAAAAAAACTTGGCTACCTCCTGTTCATTGAAGGGTGGAACCAGCCTCACATGCCTACCAACATCCCAAGAGTTTTGACTAGTTGTCGAACTAGCCGGCATGGATACTACCTCTCTCCGTTCTCCCAGTAATTCCAGCTCCTTGAGTTTAAGTTCCTTCTGATAATCCATGTCCCGTTCCTTTAACTCCCTTTCGGCTCTCCTTTCTTCTGCTCTTTCCTCTGCTCTTCTTTCCTCTTCAGCTCTCCTTTCCTCTGCTCTTCTCTCCTCGAGTTCTCGTTCCTGTTCTGCTCTTTCCTTTTCTGCTTTCCTTTCCTCTGCTCTTTCCGCTGCTCTTCTCTCCTCGAGTTCTCATTCCCGTTCTGCTCTTTCCTTTTCGGCTCTCCTTTCCTCTGCTCTTTCCTCAGCTTTCCATTCCAACTATTTTAACCTTTCCTGGCTCTGCAGTTGCATCTCCATTTTCCGGAGATCCACATTTCCTTTTTCCTCTGGTAACCAATCCAAGGCTACCTCTTCCCATGTTCCTTGTCCCACTAGAGATTCTACCACCAATGTCTGAATCTCTACTTTCTTCATACTAACTCGGACCTCCAAGTTACAATGTTTGGCCAATATCATGAGTTCCGATCTTTTTAATGCCTGGAACTGTGCCTTGTTAGGGGACGTCGCAAACTTTTCTGCGTCAAACACCATGGTGACTATTAGTTAGCACCTGTTAACCTTCACACAAAATTTTTCAAATTTTTAGAAAAATTTGGGAATGTTAGAAAATTCCAAATTTGGGAATCTTGGGAATGTTCGGGAATTCAATCCCGGACGAGCCCACAATTTCCGTTACGTGCTCCTCCCCAAACCCCGGTCACGGTGTACCTCCGAGCCCCGAAAGGAGTCACGGCAGAAAGATGTGTTATAATGTGTGTCAATGACCAATGGTGAAACCACACCAACCAATTGTTACCAAAAACAAGTATTGTATTAAGGTCACACAAGTATAACAGCACAAGTACAATATGTTTCAAATGCTCCACAAAAATACCATATAATTCCTATGATGGTACCATCAGGTTCTTATTGAATAACTCACTGTGCTCCAAGTGAGCGAAAAGAACATTCCCAAAGTCACTGTCCCGGCACCAAGCCAAAGTCGATCCACGCTCCGGTGATCGCAAGAAAAAGGTCGAATCTAGACCAGAATCCAAGTCGGCTCACAGTCAACGCTGCCAAAGAGGCGCAAAGGTGCACCCAAAAGGCCACTGGGAAATCACACCTTCGGGTATGAACATTCAGCGGCTCCCAAACGGAGAACCACAAATTCCCAATCGAAATCCACGTTACACTCGCAAACCAGGCTAACGGCTGGGTGCGGTGAAATGGCTGGAGCGAGGTGAAAAGGCGGGAGCGATGCGAAATGGCGGGAGCGAGGCGAAATGGCGGGCGGGCCCGTACTGGAGGCGTACCTGCTCTCCAACGATTCTCTTCGGAATCAACCGCAAACCCGACACGCAGGTTTATCTGTCACAGCGATAACCACTCTGTCACAGGAATCCCTTTCCCAGGAAACCCAAAGTTCGCTCGCGACCCCCGTTCGCCAGCGTCTCCTCAAGACCTCAAAGCAGCTGGGCTTTTCTTCCCGACCTCACTTGCTTTGCCTTTTTTTCTTCCTCCTCTTCTTCTTCCGGTTTCTCCCGATCCGGTTTCCGGTTTCTTTTAAAACACTAATTTTTTACATGTTGAAAACAGTTATCTCCATTTCACTTAAACGATAACAATAATAGTACATGGAACCAAAAATGCTTACAGTGGATGAAAACCACAACGACGGAAGTGACGAATCCGTAACACTGTTCACACATTGCACGTCAAAAGCAGACCAATTCAAATTATTGTTGTGGCAAGTTCACATTTTTCCTTTTTGACACATTCATTGAATTTAGATTAGTAATGAATGTGTAAGAATCTGCTCGAGAGATAGATATTTTCTTTGTGTGGTCTGGGTTAATTTCCCGACAAGACAATAAACTTTCGGATCGGTGAGTTCCTGCAGGAAGGCCATTGTCTTTGGTCACGTGACTCTCCATGAAGGAGAGTAAAGTTCCACCGGTCAACTTTTGTTTTAGGATATTTTCGATTATGGACAGCTTGGTGATTTTTACTTCCACCACCATAGGTGGACAGAGGTTATGTTTTCACCACTGTCTCTGTCTGTCTGTCTGTCTGTCTGTCTGTCTGTTTATAAGCAGGATATCCCAAAAAATTGAAGATGATTTGGACAAAATTGACTGGGATGGTTCGGTGTGTGATAAGGATGAATTCTTTAGGTTTTGGTGAAGATCCAGACACAACAACAACAACAACAGGCATTTTAAGGCCATTTTCCCTGCAAGAGCAGGGGTTAGCCTTGCGGTCCCCATGACAATCTTCTCCATTTTGCCCTATTTTCTGCATCTCCCCTTGTGAACCCCCTTGCCCGCATTTCTTCTTCGACCATCTTTAGCCAAGTCTTTCTCGGTCTTCCCCGTCCTCTACTTCCTTCTACATTCATTTCCATCACTCTTCTCAACCAGTCACTTTCATCCTTCCTCAACACATGACTAAACCATCTCAAACTGTTTCTCTTCACAGCATCAATCACAGGCTCTATTCCCATCATCTTTCGCAATTCATCATTTGACACAGATATGTCAAATTTCGCAATTCATTTGAAGATCCAGACACAGATACTAGAATTTTAAAGTGGTTCCTCACCGTTGATAGATAGGGCCGAAAACGATATTTATTTTTCAGTATTTCAAATATATTTCAGTATACCGCACAGTATTTCAAAAAGTTACGGACAGATTTGGACGAAACTTGGTCGACAGGTTGGGTATGTGACAAGGACGAATTGATTAGATATTGATTAAGGTCGGAATACAGAACCGACCTATCAGTGGGATACAAAACAAACTGTTCAGCCTGGCGGAGTTACATCAGTTACATCACCGAGTTACTTTGAGTTACATCAGTCTGCAAGTTTCTTGGCCATTCGGGGATTACCAAACATTTATATCAGTGAATCAGTCAGTGAGTGAATGTATATGAAGAGCTTTATATAGCAGATTATATGTGAAGGTGGAAAATAAATTTCACTTAATTTTGATGAGTGTGTAGCAGGTGACGAATGGAAAAGACGATAAAAGTTTTGCAACCTACGTTGCAGTGGGAGAAAGTGACTTTTTCTTTTCTTGCAATTCTTGATGAGAAATGCTAATCTCATGCAAAACATATCGGCTTATTCATGCAAAGCAAGCTGTGCCGGAATGAGCCCGATTTTCATTTTCCAAGCATACACCAAAGAAATCGTGTGGAATTTTCAATGAGACTGGGAGCATTAAAGATACAAGATTAATTACATCGTGTAACGAATGAAACACGTAACACAAGAAAGAATCCAATGTCACGTGAAACGTCCAGGCTTCACCTTGCCAGCCTGAAGTAGAGAATGGATAAGGAGGTTGTATTGTGCTTCATGTTTAAGACAGACTAACTCTATCGTTCATCTGAGGATAACCTCATTCCACACTCACAAGCACTGTCCTGCCCTTGAGGGTCTGTTTCCTTCCATCGTTCCCCTGGCAGTTGGTGTTCAAAATGACAGCATCATGTCTGATATTGCCATCTGTCAGCTTCCTGTATGTATTGCCAACCTGTCAACTTCTTTGAAAACCCTCAATTCTGTTTAAAGGATGACTCTGTCCTGTATTTTGAAACATCACAGAGGCAGTCAACCAGCGACAGTGTTGGTATCAGTGATAGAAAATCTTGGTGAGATTAAATCCATCCTGAAAAAAATAAATCGCCAGACCTTCAAAGACATCATTAGTCACTGGAGTTTATTTGGAGTAAACCACCTATAGAGGCCATTTGCCCCCCGCAGAGCAGGGGTTGGCCTTTTCTGGGCACCGTGGTCCCCTTTTTGAAGCAATGTTTTATGGCCGGATGCCCTTCCTCCCGCCAACCCTGGTAGTCGCCTCTTGCGACACACAGGGAATTACCAGTGAACTGGTACTCAATTTGCCGACCTCGGAAGGATGACAGGCTGAGTCAACCCCCTTGGCGTAAATTCAGCGATCGACCGGGATTTGATCCCAGGGTCCTAGGATCCCAAGCCGCACCCTAACCGCTAAGCCAACACCAGGCAAACCCAGGGAGTAACGATAAAAAAACATCTTTAAGGTAGCCTTACAAAAATCCCCAATAATTTATCATGACATCTGTTTGTAATCCGATGAGGATTTCAGCAGTTGCTATGAATGGACATCTTTTCACATCATTACGCTTTATTGCCATGATGACAAGGTGCATCTTCTGCAATGCAGCCAGGTAGGCCACCTATTCGTAGTGTTGCATCATTACTTGCATCTTGCTTAATTTGATTTTTATCTAACCTGTCTGTAGGCGAACCTGGTGTTGCTTAGCGGTTAGGGTGCCGGCTTGGGATCCTAGTGATCCTGGGTTCGAATCCTGATCGATCGTTGAATTAACGCCAGGGGGGTTGACTCAGCCTGTCATCCTTCCATGGTCGGCAAATTGAGTACCAGCTCACTGGTAATTCCCTGTGTGTCGCAAGAGGCGACTAACAGGGTTGGCGGCAGGAAGGGCATCCGGCCATAAAACATTGCTTCAAAAAGGGGACCACGGTGCCCGAAAAGGCCAACACCTGCTCTGTGGGGAAAAATATCCTTTAAAGGTGGTTCTAACCTGTCTGTAGGCAGTTGAACCACATCAGATCAGTAATGGCTCAATGATTCTTCAGTATAATGGCTTCTAACTTGTCTAATTATGGGTTTAATTCCCGATTTTGTGGGAACGAACTATAATAGAGAACAATAAAATACAGGAAAACAAACACAACATAATAAGAATAACCGAAGCTTTTCGTGCTGGTAATTCACAGCAAGAGAAAGAAGGAAGTGAAAGAGCGTGCATATATAAGCATGTCTATGTAAGAGTGACACCGATTGGTTCATCAGTCATGACGTAAGTGGTAAACTGAACACCCATTGGTTGACTCAGTCACCACTTTCTCTGGCTCCGATTGGCTGGATCGGAGTTTGAGAGCGATGACTCACCAGCACCAATACCTCGGAGGTGTATATATATATGGGGTTCCCCCAAAAGCCGAGGACTGACCATTTGCAGACATACCTAGCTCGACTTCACGCTGTTGAAACCAAAGCTTTCAGAATCATTGGAATCTCCTGCGATGAAGCTATCTCCGAGGGCCTTTCACTCACTCACCGCAGGCAGGTAGGTGGTCTTTCTGTCTTCTACCGACTCCTCTCCGGCCTTGCTCCCCAGCTCTCTCTGTGCTGTCCCCCAAATATTCCTACAGGTCGCACAAGATCTGCCAGCAACCCTCTGATGGTTAAACTGCCGAAATCTCGGCTCTCTGCTCACCTTCACTCTTTCATTCCTCTTTTCTCCCGCCTCTGGAACAAACTCCCACACTCCCTTCAATCCCACTCCTCCCTCCAGGTCTTTAAAACAGCTGTTCACGATCATCTCTTATCTTCCCCCATCCAAAACCTTGATCTTTTCTACCCCCACGAATTCACCCCAGATCCACCTTGTTTGAAATTCCAACTTCTTTCCTGGAAGTCCTGGCAGTGTCCATATGTTTTATACCTCTCCCACCCCCCCCCCCCCTTCCCATGCCTCCCCCCCCAACGCCCTCTCCCTCCCACAGATCTCTCGATGTCTCCATGTCTCTCGGTCCTTGGTCTCAAATGTTGTGTTTGTGTCCTTCCCCCTCTCTCCCCATCTTGTCTACCGCTCCCGATGTTATATGTTTTATGTGTCGGTTAGTCTTTGTGTGATTAATGTTCGCTCTTTCACGAGCTTCGATCTTGTATACAAAAAAAATAAAAAAATAAAAAATAACATGGACAGCGAACGGGGAAATACCTTTAATCTTTCCATGTTCATAGAGAATGTACTAATTCCTTTTGAGGACACATTCTGTTTTCTCACATTGTCTTTCAACATGGAAAGATCAACGGTGTTGCACCGACCGCTGCCAGTGCAGGTATTCAAAAGTTGGCAGTTCACCACCAACTCATGTTACCTCCACCATCTCCCCCAACCTTACCAGTGATCTTTTCTACCCACATTAACCCTACCAAAACCAAACTCTCTTTCTTACAGGTAACTATTTCCTTCCTTCCTCTCTCATTTCC
The DNA here is from genome assembly GCF_964187855.1 of Myxine glutinosa. Classification (NCBI taxonomy): domain Eukaryota; kingdom Metazoa; phylum Chordata; class Myxini; order Myxiniformes; family Myxinidae; genus Myxine; species Myxine glutinosa. Next base: position 479,915 of record NW_027616358.1, on the reverse strand, counting down.
TGTGCATGGATTCCATTGCCTGCTGTGCCCAACTCAGGCCACACTACCCACTGTCAGTTCATTGCCTTTTTGTCCCCTCTTAAACCCCCTTAACTCCCCATTGAAAATCTTTTACCTTTCAGAAATGGAAAAAATGGGAAAAAGGATTATTGGACTGCTGTGAGTATCTTAGACTTCGTTAAACTTTTCGAATGCCGCACACATTGAGACGGCCCATATTCTCAGTTTTGTATCGTTTTTTATTCAAATATTAGATATCACCCAACAACTTTCACATAATAATAGATGTCACAGGAAAGGCAAAGTTTGACTATGCAACTTCCTCTATCACGATTTTCATTGATATATTTACTAGCCAAACAAAAAGTTGATAAAAAGAGAAACTCACAGCTCTCCAGCTGCAGGGAGCACGTCTGCTTGTCCATTGGGTACTTGGTGAGATCCATATTGCACGCGACAGTCGCTGTGATTCTGCAATACATGACTTGCATGCAATAATCTGATTTTGAAAGCATAACCGGTCTTCATTTAATATCCTTTAATATGTGGCAGGTCATGCTATGCTTTCCTTTGAGTTGTCTGGTTATGGATTCCATTTCCTGTCGAGTCATATCCTATTATAACTTCTGTTCTGCTCTCGTGACGGCAGAAAGAATGACACCTTGAAGCTATCTTACATAGGAACCATTAAGCCGGCTGTTTTGTCCACAGTTATATATTTGTAATAGGTTATATCGTAGGTTGCATTCTTTTTGTGGACAATGATCTTGTGCACATATACAGAACGCCATTGTATATTTCTGTTTGTAAATATATAGCACAGCGAGGACAAAGACATGTCAAACCTGCACAAAGAGTCATCAAACAGCAACAAAGACGCACAAACACTATATTCAAATTATTTTAAAGATGGGATTTGAAACTGGGTCCCCTGATTCATACAGAGCCAGGCGTTGTTATGGAAACACTACCAGTGTAACCCTAATCTGGGCCAATTCCTAGGATACAATTGGACACGGATAAATATGGGGAAAAGACATGTTAATTGCAATATTTTTTCAAAAAAATGTTTTGATAAATAACTGAGATACAGATAAAACAAGAAAGAGCATTCAGAGATTGCAGACCCTCGCCAGGACGTGTTTTAGTGGTTTTCAAGGCTTATGCGTTAAAACAAATCTGGCCGCCGAACCACGTGACCAATGACGTCATCGTTTGTTTGTTTTTCTCCACCAATTTATCCATAGAAGACGCTGAAGAAATTTCATCTTTTCTACTTGTCGAATTATGTTGTCATGATGGAGGCAACCATGACATTAACATATGTCATTCCCCATGGAGAGTTCTTTACAATGAGACGTGTCTCAATTTTTTTTATGCAGTGCTTTCGTAGATATAGAGGTGCAAAGTTTTTCGGTTTTTCCAAGATGGCCCACATGAACTATGACGTCATAATTATCATTTTAAAATTATACAGGAGGATATGCACCTGTGGTGACAATTTCCTGCCAATCGGACCAACGGTTGCAGAGAAAATCATGTTTATCCTGTGCGGGCAAACAGACAGACAAATAGACAGACAGCCAAACAGACAGACAGACAGACAGACAAATAGACAGACAGCCAAACAGACAGACAGACAGCCAAACAGACAGACAGACACACAAACAAACGGACTCTCAAATGCAATACCCTCTCCTCTGGCAAGGTTAACTAATGATATACAGAGTAAAAAGATAAAGGGATGTGAATATTAAATTGATGTGATGGGTGAAATGCTGCCCTCTTTATGTCTAGGTAAACTATTCTAGTATATAATATAATCTGAAAGATATTTTATTTTGTTCATAACTTTGTAGCTAAGCCTGGTGTTGGCTTAGCCGTTAGGGTGCGGCTTGGGATCCTAGGATCCTGGGTTTGCATCCCGGTCGATCGCTGAATTAACGCTAGGGGGGTCGACTCGGCCTGGCATCCTTCCGAGGTCGGCAAATCGAGTACCAGCTCGCTGGTAATTCCCTGTGTGTCGCAAGAGGCGACTAACGGGGTTGGCGGCAGGAAGAGCATCCGGCCGTAAAACATCGCTTCAAAAATGGGACCACGGTGCCCAAAAAAGGCCAACCCCTGCTCTGCGGGGAAAAATGGCCTCTAAAGGTGGATAACTTTGTAGCTACTATACAAATACACATCGACATATACCGTTTGTTTAATAAATGTATGGTATAGACGATAGAGCCTAATATGGGATGGCAGGATAGCCTCGAGATATGCACAGTAGTCTCTGTTATTGTGGGATGGGCAGGGGAAGCTTGGCGCAAGTCTTTCACTAACCGGCTGGCGAGGCTTGACGTTTGACAAAAGTTATGGCAGTAATTTGGAATTTGCTCAGGGTGCCGGCGATAGCTCGCCGACTCTTCACATAGGACACCGTGGGATCCTTAACGTCCACCAACTAGAGCTAGCAGATGGGACGCCCAGTATAACGTCCGTCCGAGGGACGCAACACACATTGATGAATCACCTGGCCTGTGAAACATCCAGATGACAGTTAATAGCTGTGTCCCGATTCAAACCCAGGATAGACAGCTCAGAGGTAAATGTGTGTCCCTCTAGGTCTAGGCCAAGCCATACCAAATTGTTTGCTTTGTGAAGATTACAATGTATACACAACGAATTAAGGTAAGCACCCCCTAATATATATTCTTTGTGTATATGTATACATTGGCATATATTCTAAGGTATGTGAGATCAAATAATGATTGGTATGACATTAGCAATTATCCATTGATGAAATTGAGTGATCAAAGTGAAAAAAAGTGATTGGTTGAGTCAGTGATCCGATCACGTGGGTCCTACACACGTTATTGACGCAAAGATCGCTAGAGGTCTTCTCAGAACAATGACTGTACGTTAGAAAACCTAAACGTCATCCACACTGTCCGTGATGGACCTATAGCTCCATACTTAAATTGAGGTGAAAATATGCCTAAAATTCCCAAAAAATTTCACCTTAAATTATTCAGAATAAAATATTGAAAACGGCATGATTGTTATGTTTTTATGTGACCATAATATCACTTCTCCAGAAAATATAGCAATATCATGGGTATATTACACTGTTTTGACGACAACAAACTTGTAATGTGCGAGGTTGTAAAAAAACGGGGGGGGTGCTTAACTTAATTCTTTGTGTATATTTATTGGTACTTTAAATACTGTACATACTGCTTCCTCGCTTGATGCTCAGCATTTAGAGGACAGAACACAAGCATCCATGTGAGGAAATTTCTTCTTAATTGTCACACCAAATAAGAAGAGAAAGCGCCATCAAGTATATTGCATCATGGGTAATAAGATTACCCTGGGACATTACATCACTTCTCCCAAGATGAGTGGCCGTGTTTGTCTAAAGTCAAGTCCGCAGTTGCCTGTCTGACGTCACATTTTTCACTCCCTGTCCAATGGAGATTTTGCTAATATTCATTCTGCTTTGGCAAACTTCATTATTGGGATAATTCCGGATTTGGAACCATGCACCAAGTACCAAATGAAGACCACTCGCTGGTAGAGTGCCTTGATGTGTACTGGGAAGCCTTTCTATGTGGTGCTGGTGGTGGTGGTGGTGGTGGTTGTGGTTGTGCTGGTGTGTTCATTTTCTAATATAGATATTAAAATTACTTATGGAGTAAATTACCGGAATATTTTCCAATGTCTTGGATTTCAATTGAATGTTGTCCTGCCAATTATTTACGATTGCGATAAAATGATCATGCATCAGAACTTTACTACTTGTTGCAATGTTACATTTTTATTAATTTGGTTTTAAAGAGGTGAAAAGTTCATCTTTCATTTAAAATAGTTTAATAATAAGCCATTATTATGAAGTTTGCTTCAAACGACATGACAGGTTGGTCCAAAGTGAGGTACAACGTTTCAAACAGCTGTCATCGTTACCTCCGCCACCAAAGGTGGATGGAGGTGATGTTTTCACCCCTGTCTGTCTGTCTGTCTGTTAGTTTGTCCGTTTGTGAACAAGATATTTCAAAATGTTGTGGACGGATTCGGACGAGATTTGGCAGACAGTTAGTTTATGTGACAAGGACGACATGATTAGATTTTGGTGAAGATCCGGATTCGGATCCGGCTACTAGAAGTTTTTAAGTGATTCTTCACCATTGGGAGATAGGGCCAGAAACGATACATAGCAGGATATCTCAAAAAGTTGTGGACGGATTTGGACAAACCTTGGTGGACAGGTTGGGTGTGTGACAAGGACTAATCCATTAGATTTTAGTGAAGATCTAAATATGGATTCGGATATGATAATTATTTAATTATGTAAGTGATTCTTCACCATCGGGAGATGGGCCTAACCCCAACATATAGCAGGATATCTCAAAAAATTATGAATGGATTTGGACGAAACTTGGTGGACAGGTTGTGAGTGTAACAAGGAAGAATTGATACAATTTTGGTGAACATCCGGATTCGGATCCGGCTAGTATAATTTTAAAGTGATTCTTCACCTTTGGAAGATGGGGCCAAAAACGATAGATCGCAGGATATCTCAAAAAGTTGTGGACGGATTATTTTGATTAAATGCGATTCTGTATTGTGATTTTCTGGTATACTCTGGGATACAAAACGTAAACTGTTCACCTGGCGGAGGTATGCTCTCTACTGAGTGCCGTTCTAGTTTTACGATAATGTGACCCTCTTTTGAAGAGTGTCACACCCTGTTAGTGCATGACACATGGGGAGGGCTTTAGATTTCTCAGGGCCAAGAGCTGTGGCTATATCATGTGCAGAGATAAATCGCATGTTCTTGCCTGTCCCAAATTGTAACCATATCATCACTGAAAGCTTCTGGGATGCTGTAACTGCAAGCACGACAACATCTGTGTCCACAGTTTGTATGAGGACCTTACTATGCCCTCTCTGTGTTGCATCAGCAGCATGTAGGAACATCCGACCATCTGCCTCTTCCTGAGTGCACGGGGAGAGTGATTCTAGATCAATGCGTGGTGGAGCAGTAAGAACCTCTGTATCAAGTGTGACAACTAGCTCCTTGCGCTGGTCTTCAAATGATTTGATTGTTTCATTGGAAAGGAAGCTGAAGAGTTCACGCTTGTTTTCATCAACTCGAAGAAAGTTCTGCCACTGTCCAGGAATTGCAACTGAGGTATCTACTCGTCGGCGAACCCCCTTGCCACGCTTTTCACGGGTCATGCTCTTAAGGCTGTCGGGTAGGTAACGGTCCCACACCAGATCAAGTCGGGTTGCAGATTTGTACTGTGAGAAAACAAATGGGATGAAGACCTTTTCGGCATATTCGCCAAATGTTTTGACTGTGCCAACATCGGGCTTTAGCTTTTGAACAATTACTGCCCCGTCAAGTATGACACATGTCACCTCTGGCATCTGTGTGCTTGATGGTGAAAGTTCCTCTAAGCAGTCCAAAAGGTCGCTCTTTGTACCAGGTCGAAGCTTCCCATCCTTGGACAGAGATGGAGGGAAAGATTGATTTTCATGACGGAAAAATTCATCCAGGTTTCCCTCGCGGGTTTGACAGGCAATATAGAGGCGAGAAAACAGTTGAACATCACTCTTCAATGAGGCTACCTTGTGTTTATCTGTCAGCTGGTCTGTTACTGATGAGCTGCCAAACAGAGAGAGATCTCGCGAGATCACGGCGAGGTCACGTCTTTTCGAAGCTGTTCCATGCGCTCACGCTTTCGAAGCTAAGTGATCTTTCACATTTGTGTTTTTGTCGTATCTTTATCTTTCTTTCGGTGCATGTACCTATTGGGGTGATTTTAATAGGTTTCTTGGTGTTGGTTTTTCATACCTGTGTACAGAATCGTCGGTTTTTTCGTATCGTGAATTCTGAGGCCTAGTGTAGTTCTAGTAGTAGTAGGTAGGCTACCGTGTCCTCAGACCTTGGCTTGAGGCTTTTGTTTTTTGTCTCAGCGCTTCTTCGATCGCGCTGCAACTACTTTCGGTCTCTGTTTTTCACGGTCTTTTCACCCATACTCCCTTGTTTTAAAATCTCAAAAAAAACCAAAAATTTTTTTCCCTTCCCTGTTCTTATCCGCTTGTGCGTTCTTATTTGTTCTTTCGTTCTTCGTTCTTTTGCTCTTTCATTCTTCGTTATTTGTTCTTTCGTTCTTCGACCACGTTGTTCGAGATCACGTGATCAAGTTGTTAATACATGTTTCATCTGTCCCCTGAAGAACTTTATTATTATGTCATATTCTATAACACTTTTTTCTACTTCTTCTATAAAAGGATGCTTTCGACTTGCTCACCAATTCTATTCATTCAAAAAAAAAATTCCATTTCTTACAGTGCATCTTTCATTCATTCCCTAAACTCTCCAGAACTCCACCCATCCTTCAGCGTCCTCAAACGTATTTTTGACTCGAATGTTTCAAGAAACTCATTTTGCAATAAATGTTCGTTTCCCATAAATCGTACACTTTTCAAAATCCAATCACACCCCTCCCCTCCAAATCTTCCCCATCACCCATCTCTGTCAAATCTTCCCCCTTGCCCCTCCCCCCAAAATCTTCCCAAACACCCATCCCTTTCAAATCTCCCCCGCTGCCCCTTCCCTCCGAAACTCCCCCCACACCCCTCCCCTCCGAGACTCTCCCTCACTCCTCCCCTCCTAGACTCCCCTCTCACCCCTCCTCCTCAAAGCGTCCTCCCCGCTTCTTCCCCCTTCCAACTTTCACCTTCATCTTCCTCAACCTTCTGCCTCACTCTTCCCCCTCCTCAAATAACACCTCACTGCGCCTCACCCAAACACCATCAAACCTTTTGTCCGCCCCATTCTTCCCTTTCTCCAAGCTATTCTGTAATCTCTGACACACCTGCAACAGCTCTCCCTACCTCTTCCTCCTCTTCCACATCCTGCCCTACCGCCCCCCCCCCCCCCTGTTCTGTATCCGATGCTGCCCCTTCCTCTTCCTTAACAGTATGGACCTCAAACATCCGGGGCCTTCGCTCAAACTTAACTGATCTCTCCATACAGGTTGCTTCTGACAAACCAGACGTGATCTGCTTAACAGAAACCTTCCTCCTTCATGATGTCTCTGATTCCTTGGTATCTCTCCCAGGTTACTCCCTCCTCCGGTATGACAGACCTGAGCCTCGTCCTGGAGGTGGGGTTGCTATCTTTATAAAAAACTCTCTTCCTCACTCGCCCTGCACTGCCCTCTCTCCACCTCACCCCCAGGAATACCTTTGGCTACGGCTTCCCCTTCGCTCCCACCTTTTGTTCATATGCGTGTTGTACCGTCCACCAAACAGTGATGACTCCATCTACATCTCGCTGTCTGATAATATGGACCAACTTCTATCTACCCATCCCAACTCTCTCTTCCTCATATGTGGTGATTTCAACTGTCACCATGCCAGTTGGCTGGGGGTGGGTACCTCTCTCACCAGCCATGGCTCTTCAGCAAAGGACTTCTGTGACTCACTGGGACTGACACAATCTGTCAATTTCCCAACCCGGATCTCAGTCAACGGAGAATCTTCTCTTCTGGACTTGGTTATGACTAACTTCCCTGAAAATGTCTGCTGCTCTTCTTCTGCTCCAATCGGCTCTTCTGATCATGTGCTTGTTAAAGTGGACATCTCTCTGACCATTTTCAGAGAGCCTCCTCAGCGTCGACGAGTCTGGCATTTCACTCAGGCCAACTGGCACGGTCTTCAAGCAGCCATCAATCATCTGGACTGGTCTCCCATCTCTACTGCCTCTGACATCAACTCATCCTGGGAATTCTTCCAAAGTAAATTGCTCTCTCTCATGCACAGATTTATCCCTTCTCGTCTTCAGTTGTCATACCCTTCCTCCCGTCCATGGTACACGGATTCTTGTGGTGAGGCTATTGCCCAGAAACAACTTGCTTTCGTCTCATGGAAAGCAAATCCAACAGAAGGAAATCTCATTTCCTTTCACAAAGCCCGAAACAAGTGTGTGTCCACCCTCAGGAGAGCCAGGAAACAATATCTCTCCGTCCTCAGGACCGAACTCTCTTATCTGTCTCCCTCTTCCAAATCCTGGTGGCGTCTGGTGAAATCTGTTTCTGGTGTTTGTTCCCCCTCCATCCCCTCCCTCACCTTAAATGGCCACACGGCTGACCCCGCACGTGAAAAAGCTGAATGCCTCAACTCTGTGTTTGCCTCTAAATCTTGTGTCCCAAACCCATCCCTCTCTGTACCCACCGTACCCAGTCGTACCCAGCTGCTCCTGGACTCTGTGTCCTTTCCTCCTGACAAGGTGGAAAAGTTTCTGTCAACCCTCGACTCTGATTCTGCAACTGGACCTGACGGCATCAGCCCACGGGTCCTAAAATCATGTTCTTCCGCTCTTTCACTCCCCCTCTCTGTTCTCTTCACCCTCTCTTTTGCTCAAGGTCATCTTCCATCTGCTTGGAAATCTGCCAACATCACCGCTTTGCACAAAAAAGGTGCAAAAACAGATCCCAGCAACTACAGACCAATCAGCCTTCTCCCAATTATCAGCAAAGTCATGGAATCCATAATTGCTTCAGATATGAAATCTTTCCTCTTCTCCAATGGCTTGATCTCTGATCATCAATTTGGTTTCAGACCTGGACACTCCACTCTGGACATGCTGCTTCTGCTTTCTCAACAATGGATGGAGGTCCTCAATGCCAAACAGGAAATTAGAGCAGTCTCCCTTGACATATCACGTGCCTTCGATACGGTCTGGCACCCCGCTCTGCTCACCAAACTCTCCTCTTTTGGTATCCATGGAAATCTCCACGCATGGCTGGCGGACCTCCTCTCTAGCCGTAGTCAACGTGTGGCCGGCCCTGAATGGGTTTCTCTCATCTCCTCTTCCTGTTCAGGCTGGAGTTCCCCAAGGCAGTGTTCTGGGCCCTGTGCTTTTTCTGGTCTTCATCAATGATCTCTCTGGTGTTGGGCTAGCGGCTAGGGTGCCGGCTTAGGATCCAAGGATCCTGGGTTTGAATCCCTCCCGGTCGATCGCTGAATTAACGCCAGGGGGGTTGACTCAGCCTGTCATCCTTCCGAGGTCGGCTAATTGAGTACCAGTTTACTGGTAATTCCCTGTTTGTCGTTAAAGGCGGCAAAAAGGGTTGGCGTCAGGAAGGGCATCCGGCCGTAAAACATTGCTTCAAATAGGGGACCGAAAAACAACAACAACCACGGTTCCCGAAAAAGGCCAACCCCCGCTTTGCAGGGAAAAAATGGCCTCTAAAGGTGGTTTGTATCAATGATCTCTCTGACTCTCTTGAAAATCCTCTCTATCTCTTTGCTGACGACTCGACTCTCTGTCGCTCCATTCTTCATCCCTCAGATCGGCAGTCTGCAGCCTCCTCACTCTCTGCAGACCTTGACAAAATCACAGACTGGGCAAACAAGTGGAACATGTCTTTCAATCCTGACAAATCTCACACTCTTATGATGTCTCTCCGAAAAGACCGACTGGACAACCCTCCCATCCACTTTCTGAATAATCCTCTCCAAGAAGTTCTGTCACTCAAGCTTTTGGGTCTCACTATCTGCCATGATCTTTCCTGGAAAAACCACATTTCAAATCTGGCCTCCAAAGCCAGTCGCCGACTGGGCATCCTCCGTCGTGCGAAGTCCTTCCTTGGCACACCTGAGCTCCTCACCACATACAAGGCTTTCATCCGCAGCTCAATGGAATACTGCTCTCCCCTCTGGGCTGGTGCTCCTGCCTCACACCTAGCTCGCCTTCACGCTGTTGAAACCAAAGCATTCAGAATCATTGGAATCTCCCGCGATGAAGCTAACTCCAAGGGCCTCTCACTCACTCACCGCAGGCAGGTTGGTGGTCTTTCCGTCTTCTACCGACTCCTCTCTGGCCTTGCCCCCCCCAGCTCTCTCTGGGCTCTGTCCCGCAAATATTCCTACAGGTCGCACAAGATCTGCCTGCAACCCTCTTTTGGTTAAACTGCCAAAATCAAGACTCTCTGCTCACCTTCACTCCTTCATTCCTCTTTTCTCCTACCTCTGGAACAAACTCCCTCACTCTCTTCAATCCCACTCCACCCTCCAAGTCTTTAAAACAGCTGTTCACCACCATCTCTTATCTTCCCCCATCCAAAACCTTGATCTTTTCTACCCCCGCTAATTTCACCCCAATTCCACTTTTTGAAATACCAACTTTTGTCCTGGAAGTCCTTGGTGTCCTTGTGCTTTATACTTCTCCCTCCCCCCTTCCCACGCCTCCTCCCCCCAGGCCCTCTCCCTTCCACACATCTCCCTGCTCTCGGATGTTGTGTGTGTGTGCTTCCCCTTTTCTCCCCATCTTGTCTTCCGCTCCCTCTTTTTGTGTATTTTGTTTGTCTGGTCGATTTGTTTGTGAAGTTAATGTTAGCTCTTTCACGAGCCTCGAGTCAGTATACAAAAAAAAAAAAAGAGGTAACTTTTTGCGTGGGACGACATCATTCAAAGGCTTTGAGCGTTCAATCAGCCTCTCTTGCACAAATGACTCCAGAGCCTCCTTTCCCACTTTCTGCATGTCTTTCACACTTTGTACGACTGATGCACTTGCTATATCCTTTGTGTCAAGAACCAAAAGGTCAGCGGTTTCTTCAAGAAATGGATTACCTAGCTCCTCGATAACTGATACAAGTGATCTGACATGTTTGTCAAAGGTCATCTGGGTGCTTTTATTCTGATCATGATGCAGTGATGGCGCTTTGCTTTCATGTTGCTCCTGTGCAGTCTCAAACTCATCAATCACCCTTGAGACCTCTGGACCTGCAACCATCCATCTTTGCAGAGCATGGGCATTGTCCAGCAGACCCACAGCTCCTCCATCTCCCTTGATACGTGCATTGTTCTGTTCATGTGCATGATCTGTAGCAATTGAAGAAAATTTGCGTTGGGTCTTTTGTACCGTGAACATGCCAGCTCGGAAATTATCCAGAACTTTAGGGTGTGTCTTGTGCAAGTCCATCATATCATGCAAATGGACTGTGACCCATCTTGCACAGTGCGTATGGTCAAGAGCAACGAACCACGGAAGAAGCTCCCATAAAGCATCTAAGTACATTTCAAAGTCAGCCTCCCTCAATGAGCGCACAAAGGTCAGGATGCTGTTCTCCAATGCCATCGTGAGACTCCAGTATTGGAACTGTGGGTGTTCCAATATGTTGCCATTGGATTTTATGTTACCATTGGATTCCTAGACCCTAAAAATGTAGGTATAGGCACCAACCATTTTGATATCTGTTCTAATTATGGAGATATTCATCAAAATAGGTCTTGTATGACGGCCATCCTGAATTTCAAGATGGCCGCCATATGGGGTGAAATTGGGGATGCCCCCTGGACTAAAAATCTTTCTTTTCGGGTATTCTAGCCATGTGCCAAGTTTCATGCTTTTAAGGGAAAAGGCACAATCGATCCGAATTTTTTAGCTAAGCCGCCCAGCTATTTGTATTTGTGACCCTCAATATTAAACAAGGTTCAAATGATTTAGGATCGAAGACAACCATTTCAAATGGTATACATAATACCTTCTACTTCTACCAGTAATACAAAATATTGGAGTTAAATAAAAAGATGCACACCATTTTGGACAACCCACATATGATCTGCGATCATTTATGATACATCTTTATAAAACATGGTCCTTGAAGGCCAAGGCCTTGTAATACAAGATTCTGCTGGTTCACTCAAAATCTTCCTGTCTGAATTGTACTACAAATTGTAAGCATTGGCCTGGGGTCCATGTTCTACATGGGGTCGCAGGAACCAAGAATTACCAACGTCAATGTTACCAGAGAAATTCGCCAGGTAATCAAAAAAATGGCCGCTTCCAATATAACCGAGGCAGGCTGTCTCCAGTGTCTCATGCCAACCTGCCAGGTTGCCCACCAGGCGACATTCCTGTTCAACAAGCTACACACTTCTGTGCCAGTGCAGTCATTAAAGCAATTTACCAAGATAATACCTTGACAATAGCGACCCCTCATAGAGAGTTTCGTAAGCGAACCTCTATGTCTATGGCAATTGCATGTACTAGGGCATGCCCGTACTATATCTATATCTAAAATTATATCCCCCCCCCGCCCCCTCTATTTACATGAAATGGTTTGGTCCAAAGCGAACGGCTTGCGAGTGGTGACAATCCCCCCCCTCTATTTACATGCAATGGTTTGGTCCAAAGCGAACGGCTTCCGGAGTTTGGTAAAGAAATCGCCATCGCGTGCACAAACGCGCAGGAAAGCGAATGAAACGCAAATTCGTTTTTATTAGTTGTAAAACATAGTTTAACGCCAACATAGTTTGCAAACGTGAAATAAATGAATACGCTCTCAAATGTGCCATCCGAGGCAGAGTGTGCCCGCCACGTTCGGCACACGCGATCGTTCGCTGCTCTCTGATTGGTTGAATCGTTTTTTGGACATAGCTCGGTAAGTAATTGTCCGATTAATATGAAACCTTGAAAAGGCACATCCTCGGGTCCCCAGCAATATACCTGGCAAGTTAAAAGTATATCGGACCCGTGGTTGTCGAGAAACAGCGGTCACAGACAAACAAACGTACAGACAGAGATTACTGGAATTATAGATAGATATGTAAATCCATTCAAAATTTCACTGTCATTCCACATTCCCTTGGGAACAAAATTTCATGTTGTCATTTCAAATGTCCCTTCCATGATCCGCCATCTTGTCCCTTCCACGATCCGCCGTCTTGCTCACGTGATCTTGCGCGACCGATAAATTATTTTCACCTGGTGATTAAAATCAATAAATTACAATACAGTACTGTACAGAACAGATTTTGATTTCGAAACCGCTCATCATTTACGCCAGCTACACCGACTTATTTTTCCCACCAGCTACACCAGCTTCAGTTTTCCGCCAGCTACACCGACTTCATTTATGATTCCAAGCCCAAGATCAAACAACCTCGCCTAGCTAGGACTAGACCTACAGATGTTTGCGAGGGCTGCGTACTCGATCGACCGACCATCGTCGACATAGCTCTCGCTCTACGCAATGCGTATTTTCATATTAATATTATGAAGAGCCTCAGGCCTACAGGTTACTTACAGGTTACGTTACGTAGTTGTTGGACAGGTTACGTCATGCAGTGGCAATTACAGGTAGTTGTTGGATACTTGCCTTAGGGCATATAGGACCGTCCCGTTGGGAAAGATCCGGATGAGGCGGTTGTCAACAGTGATGTCATGTAAGAATGACTTCTTGGAGTCGACGATAAACGTATCTGGAACCCAAAGCATTTCGACGAGACGCCCATCCACACTCAGGCTTCTATTTCCGGTGAGAAGTAACCGCTCGTCTTGCCAACGTTGCCTTAAAAAGATGGTCGCGGTGTAATCCTGTTCCGACACAAGGACACAAAACAATTATTGATCATTTGATGCCATTTGATTATCCCCAAAACATTTTTTTTAAATGTTTTTTCTATTATTAGAAATATTGTACTGTCTAAAAAAAAGGAAAAAAACCCTCCCCTCAAATGTGATGTATTCAGTTCAAGTTAACGCATTGAGTGGTTGGTTGGAAGTGGTTCAAATTTCTATCAAAATTATGTGTTGTATACGCAACCGATAAGTTATTAAACATCTCTTAAAAACAAGAGACGAAAAGTTGAGTTGCTGTTCAGCATTACAAAAACCTCACCTGAATCGAACACAGTTTATATTCATTACTTGTCTGAATATTAGCGGTTGGGTCCATCCATTTAAGACTTTAAGTGATAAACATAGAGGTTTTCATATTTATTTAATTAATTACTCTACCTGTACCCAGGGCCGGCGCCAGACTATTTTGCGCCCTAGGCAAGGCCAGCTACTTGCATCCCCTCCCCCCCCCCCCCCCCCCAAAAAAAAATTGCCAACTTCGATTATTAAAAACAGATGTTTTGCTGAAAAAATAAAAAGCAGAAAACTTGAAACTGCTGAATTTATTTTAAATTGCAAGAATAAGTACCGTAAGATGCCAACAGCACCAATATTAAAGGCGCAATATCCATGAATATGGCAGTGGCCATTTTAGTGGCAGTGGCCAAGTTCATCCGTTCGAATCTCACATCAGCAAACAATTAAATCTCCCGCTTTCCTGACGATGATCAATCCATGTGCCCAACGACGAAATGGCGGCAGCGTTTTGAACATGCCGGATGTGACGTATGGGAGAAGGCGCCTGGGAGCAGGCTACGTAATTTCAAACAGGATGTGACGTATGCCACGAAGCGTACATGCTCAAAATTAATCACTTACACTATTATGAACTAGAACGGCACTCAGTAGAGAGCACACACACCTCCACCTGGTTGGCCATGTCACTCAATGGTGAAGAATCACTTAAAAATTCTCGTAGCCGGATCTGAATCCAGATGTTCACCAAAATCTAATCATTTCGTGCTTGTCACATACGCTACCTCTCTGCGAAATTTCGTCCGAATCCGTCGACAAATGTTTGAGATATCTTGTTCACAAACAAATGGACAAACGGACAGATAGGGGTGAAAACATAACCTCCACCCACCTTTGGTGGTGGAGGTAACAATGAACTATTATATTTTCCTTTTATTATGTTTTTTCTTAAAACAATAATTTGTATAAAACTGTGACCCTTTCAGGTTCAGTGATGCGCCCCTCTGATGTCTGCGCCCGAGGCGGCTGCCTAGTTGGCCTAATGGTAGCGCCGGCCCTGCCTGTACCGCTGACAATTACTACAACTACCCACTGATGACTGAATTGAAAATATTTTCAGTTCAGTGCAACTACCACTTTAACAGCCCCAATCGCCACTTCCGTGTCCGGTGAGCCAGGGAATGTTTTTGGTCAAAGGAATTCACGAATCGGCTTGCCAGGATTGGCGATCGACGGAAGGTGACTTGGAGAGGTATTTGTAATTTGTTCAAGGTGCACGTGACAACTTGCTTGGTTTTCATGAAGGACACCGTGGGGTCTATAACATCCACCAACTAATGCTGGAAGAGGGGACATCCATCTTGATGTCCTTTATACACTTTTGACGGGTTTTTTCATATATATATATATATATATAGTGGTAATGTGATCTTTAATGCCCACCAGAGATGCCATCAGATGGACACCTGGCATCATGCCACTCCAAAGGACGGCCTGTGTTTTGATGGAAAACTGCGTTCATAGTCTGGTGCAGATAAGCACCAGACTCAGATTAGCCAGCTCATAATTGCGTAAACTATGTTTGAGATATCCTTCGTGTCCGTACAGGTAAGAGGTAAGTTTTCTTTTCATCATTTTTGTTTTTTATGCCACATTAATGGCACAGAATCAGACAGGTGTTGGATGTCAAGTAATAGTATTTCTATAAATAGTCAATACCGCACAAGCTTTGGGCCTCTCGTGAAAAATGGTTTGTAAGATCTTAATTTGTGTTCACAAGGTTATCAATTCGCTGGACAGTCGATTGTGTGTTTTATGGTGCCCTGCATCATCCAGGACAACTATCGGGGATGCCTCTTCGTGGTGGTTGTACCTCCCAACGCAAGTCGGGGCCAAATCTTCCGCATTCTGCTGCCCGGATTCGTCAGGACAGCACAATCACCGTCAGAGTGCTGATCGGTCCCCATGGACCCACTTGTCTCTCTCTCCTCCTCCTCTCACTCTCTAACTCTAACTCCATCGTGGACCCGACTTTATGAAGACGGGCACCAACCTAGATATGGGGGATCTCTGAGGGTCGCTCCTCGGAGATCAATCAGCTGTCTCCGTGCCACGGACTTGTTCAAGAGAACTGTCCGGGGCTAAACAACAACAACAACAACCCCAGCAGGATGCTCTAGGGGCCTACAATTCACCTCTGCTACTGCACTTGTTGTGGTGTCAGAGATGCATTTTAATGGCATTGGCCTTACATCTGCTGGTTTGTCAATTTAACTGTTAATGTTGCTTTCCTACGAGCCTTAAGTTTGTTTAAAATGAAATCCATGTGAGTTGCCTTTGACGACATTTATGTTGTGATGTCATAAATTACATAATAATTTACCATGTTAATTTCTGAGATGGTGTCTATGCTGGCAATATCAAGACTCATTCCAACTTCCACTGGCTCACCTGGAACAAAACACGACAAAATGTAGCACGCAATTACAGGTAGTTGTTGGTCAAGTAGCAAATATAACTTGAAACTTGTTATTAATCAGCAAGTATGGAAAGGTTTCCCAGGTTGGAACCACACTCAATTTTTTTCTTTGACGGTCACTGCAATTGGAATATATTTCAAAGTATTAAACTTTGAAAGGTCCTAAAAGATGGTGTCGAGGAAACACACTTTCCTTATCTGGGTTTGATTCTCAACCAGGTTATAAACTGCCGGGCCGGTGCTCTGCGGGCAGGACGTTGTATCGAAAGGTGTGCCATCCAAAGGCTGAATGCTAAACTGGGTCCCATCCACTACCATTGATCGTTAGTCGACGACAAAGATAGATAGAGAAGAGGCGAGTTATCGCTGGCACCCTGAACAAATTTCAATTTCCTACCCGAGCCAGATGCAGAGAGGGGATGGGCACCACCGGGTACATGTGCAATCGCCAACATGGCACCCTAACAATCTGCTACATCATGGGACTGATGTTGATGATTACATTTGAGATTGCAATCTCCAATTGGAATCTCAAATTTAATTTAGTTTTATATATTTAGTAATTTTCTTATTTTAAATTTAGAGCAATTTTGGCGATTGTTAAAAAAACAAAAAAACAAAACAAGTACAGGTATATTCAAAGTACACCGCCCCATACCAAATAAATAACATATCCTCCAGGCCCGGCAAAGCCGCCGTGTAGCACTTAGAGACAGTATTGGGAGGGAGAGATGAACAATAATTCATTGATTAATTGCGTAATTAAATAAACAAATAATAAGCGGAAAATAATTAATTTCTTCCTCAATTGGAGAATAGCATATCTAAACCACCAGTGTTTCATCCGAAGCTGTAACTTTTTGAAAATGAAATAATTAGTTAACCAAAAATTAAAGAATTATTTGATCACTTGATTAATCAACAAATAATGAATTGATTAATCAATAAATCAAAAATATCCTTTATGGCTAAATCACTTGTTCAATGTCGTGTCCAAATATCAGCTTCCTAGCTCAAAAAGTGCCTGAGATATTGCCCAGATGAAAAAGAAAATAAATTAGTGATTAATAATTAAAAGAAATAAATAATAATCATAAAAAAATTAATTTCTTAATCAATTGACTCATAGCATACCTAAACCACCACCGTTTCATCCAAATCTGTAATGTTTTGAAAATCAATTAATTAAGTAATAATCGAATAACTAGAACGGCATTCAGTAGGGCACATACCTCCGCCAGACTGAAGTTTATTTTGGATCCCACTGATAGGCCGAATCTGGATTCGGACTTGCACCAAAATCGAATTGGCTTGTTCTTGTCACCTACTCAAATTTGACCTTGAGTTGACCTTTGACCTTTTAAATTCAAAAATAGTTAATTTCCCAATTTAGTGACTCAATTTACAAATGCTATTCAATTTTAATGTCAATCGGATTTAAAATGGCGATTTTACAAATTTGACCTCTAGATGACCTTTGAACTTTGACCTCAAAATCAATAGCTTCTCAATTGGGACGACCTATACAACTTGGTGAAGTTTCCTGACGATCAGTTTCGAATTGTGACCTGTAGGCCAGTGACAAACAAACAAACAGACAGAACCACAAACGCAGCCGACCAATATACGTGAAAAATCTTCGATTTTGCAAGTAACAAGAAATATGTCGTGCATAGCACGATACTTGCGAAATCCCTAAAATAAGTTGTTGGCCTATGATGACCTCAAAAATAATTGGTGGTTGAATTTAGTGTCCAGATATACAAATCCTCTTAAAATTTCAAGTTCATCGGATGAAAATTGAGGATTTTAGAAATTAGGCCTATGTTGACCTTTTGGCCGATGTTGACCTCAAAAATAGTTGATGGTTGAATTCAGTGACCAGATATGCAAATCCTCTTAAAATTACAAGTCAATTGGATGAAAATAAAGGATTTTAGAAATTTAGCCTATGTTGACCTTTTGGCCTATGTTGACCTAAACATACTTGGTGGTTGAATTTAATGACTATATATGCAAATCCTCTTCAAATTTCAAGTCAATCGGATGAAAATTGAGGACTTTAGAAATTTGACAAAGTTGGAACTTTGGCCTCTGTTGACCTATTGACCTTTCAATCCCAAAAACAATAGGCTTCTTGATTAAGACCAACTTTACCATTTAGTGAAGTTTTGTAAAGATTGGGTGAAAATTGTGACCTGTAGGCGACAGATATACAGACAGACAAACAGACAAACAGACAGAATAGTGCACAAGACCAACCAATATACTTGAAAAATCGTCGATTTTCGCAAGTAACAAGAAAGAAACCGGAGTGAAAACTGAGTACTCCCTTCCAGCGCACGTCATCGCCAGGCTCCCTTTGGTGCCCGCCGATGACATCATGCAGTGGCGAGGGATGCATAACAAAATGGAGATATCCATATTGAGATATATCATAACAAAATGGAGATATATCATAACATAATGGAGATATCCATATTGAGATATATCATAACAAAATGGAGATATCCATAATCGAGAGATAACATAACATAATGGAGATATATCATAACATAATGGAGATATATCATAACATAATGGAGATATATCATAACATAATGGAGATATATCATAACATAATGGAGATATATCATAACATAATGGCGATATATCAAAACATAATGGAGATATATCATAACATCATGAGATATATCATAACATAATGGAGATATATCATAACACAATGGAGATATATCATAACATAATGGAGATATATCATAACATAATGGAGATATATCATAACATAATGGAGATTTATCATAACACAATGGAGATATATCATAACATAATGGAGATATATCATAACATAATGGAGATATATCATAACATAATGGAGATATATCATAACATAATGGAGATATATCATAACATAATGGAGATATATCATAACATAATGGAGATATATCATAACATAATGGAGATATATCATAACATAATGGAGATATATCATAACATAATGGAGATATATCATAACATAATGGAGATATATCATAACATAATGGAGATATCCATATTGAAATATATCATAACATAATGGAGATATATGATAACATAATGGAGATATCCATATTGAAATATATCATAACAAAATGGAGATATGCATTATGATAAAAACATTTTCCACTCTGCGATTGATTCGAATTTGTAGGAAACAATCTAATTTTAATCGTCGTGAAAAAGGATGCAATCCATTGTAAATCCCCAAAAAGCGGTTTTAGATTGCACAAGGAATGAGATCGTTGGAGGATAAAACGAAGACTTGCTTACGCTCAAAGAAAGGCCGCAGGTACTTGTTGTAACCCTTCATGAGGTGTTGAATGTTTTGAGGTAAGGCTTTGGTGAAACCTCGTCCGACATGAGTGCTGGGCCTGGTAGATGCACACACATTCAAAAGAAATACAACTACCATCGTCAAAACCTGCACGTCTTGGGACATGGATAGTACTGGGAAAAAACCAATCGAGATCAAAGATGTAATTACATGATTGGGAAACTATACTAACATTCAGAACAGTATATGAGATACAGAAATATCTTTTTCGAGTTTTTGATGATAATTTCCATAATGGTTTGAGAATGTTTGCTGCAGAGGGAAAAATTGTATAGCGAGGAAGATGGAACCCTGATGTTTAATGAGCTTTCTCATGAATAATACCACATGCTCTGGAGATCACAATGAAAGGGCTGCAAGGATAGCCGAGAGCTACGTGCACTCGCCTCTGAGCTTCTGGACCTGTTATGACCCTTGAGTAGAGGGCTCCGGGAACTGACTATTACTCCGGAGGTCCTAATTGTTGTATTCGGCAGGTCAATACTTTCCCCATGTGCGGGTCACGCCATTTAAACAGTCAGATGTGACCGAGCAGAGTTATCATCTGAATGCTGACACAACCTTACACTCCCACTCACCGATACACAGTATGCAAATGTGTGCCAATCCAGTAATGTAATGCAAATTCAAAACAGTGGAATGACTGCAAATCCTTAACTCAGAATAAAGCAAAACACAGGATAAACAACCAAGCAATACAGAAACCATAGGAAAATCCCACTGATTTACTGTGGTAAAGAATAAGTAATTAAATAAAAACAAACAAGCAACAGGACAATGCGGACAATACAATGAAACACCCCACCAGATATCCCTATGTAATTATAAAGGGTTGTGGGGGGGGGGGGGGGGGGGGGGAAGCTAAATAACAAACGAATATTTGCTGGGGTATAAAGAAAAATAATAGGTAAAAGAAAGGAAGGGGTGAGACACAAAAAAAGTGATTATATCTTTTTCATTTATTAGACATCATATGTATGTCAATAAACACTCCTTTTACTCTGTGTGTATTGCATATCACATGCAGCAAATTTTACCTCACTGTGCCATGTATTTAGTTGTATTTAGGGACAGACATCTGTACAAATGTACAAACACACAATGTGTTTTATATGGTAGGTTATCACGTGGGTGCTGAAATAAGTCGGCAGGGGTCTTAGGGTGTATTATGGGTCTAACGGGGTCGCCGCCCAGCCCCTTCAATCTAGGCATCCCATCTGCCAGCTTTATTGATGGACATTAAAGATCCCACAATTTCATTCACAGGGAGTTAGCGAGCCATCACCGACACCCTGAACAAAATAACAATGCCTGCTCTAACCTACAGGGGGTACTGCAGCAGTGGCACAGTGCCCATCACTCCCACAACCCCCAACAAGTGATGGTACCCACAAGCACCACCTCATTCAGCGAGGCCTAATTTTCTCTGTCCTGCAGTTTCAGGCATTCTTTCAGCATCTTGCACAAAATCAATACCATACTCATGATGTACTCACATCACATTATTGTGGCTTAAATATGCAACAGTTGGCACAAAATGGTGTAGATAAAGTGCAAAGAAAGTGCGTAATGTTTGCAGGCCTCGGTCACGATTGCATGTTCAACTTACGGGTGTAAAGTCACCGAAGTCCACAGGAGGACGGTCAGGCTTTGAACAAGGTAGTGCATTTTACATGAACATCTCTGCTTCAAGCTCTGCAAAGCAGACACGTCAAGGTGAAGACAAACCAAACCACACATAGACTTTCAATGAGAAATGTCTGTTACCTTGTATTGTGACAATTTGTGGGAAGTTTCCTCTTGCAAAACGAAGAATGCAACACAGGCTTGTTCATAATACAATCGTGTTCACAATGGAACCCTAATATCCTGTCCTGAGGTTACATTTTAATGAGGATGTGCTGATCTTTCCTGAAAGCCTCAACTAGTTTTCATCAGTTAGAAGTTGGTTAGATTTGCCAAACAAGCAAATATTCAGAGATCAAAAAAGGGTTTCCCCTAAGGTGTGTTACAGATAATGAGGAAGAGGAGTTTGTTGTCAGGGTGATTGGCCTTGGGAAGGGGTCCTCATAAAAACAAATCATCATAAGGGAGTGAGGATGTCTCTTCACGAATGTCTTCACGAATAAATGGTCGGGGCCACGTTTAAGTAACAAAATGGCCACCAGTTGGCCATCTTGGATGTGATCGTGAAAAAGAATTACGTGCATATGTAAACCATCGTTCATCTTACTATAATTCACCAAATGTCCGTCCGTCTGTCTGTCTGTCTGTCCGTTCGAATGTACCGTAAAAACCGCTGAACCGATCGCAATGATATTTTGGGTGGATAATCCTGGCATCTCCAGGAGTAAAATAGGCTATTTAGTTTTCCCACTTTCAGCTTTGGTCTCCAGCATTCTCAGGTTTGGACTCCCGCGTAACATTCGCGTTCGCACAATGTTCATTGTGACGATTTTCTCATTGTGACGATGTTGTTTTCCCGGGTTCTGCACGAACCGCTGCACCAATCGCTGCACAGACTTGGTGACCTCACTGCACAGACTCGATTGGACTTGGTGACCTCGGACAAAGACCTTTTATAAGGACACGGGTTGAATCCCTGCTTGAGAGAATTCCACCCCCCTCCCCGCCATCACGGCCATTTCTCCAACTCACAACCCCACGAGATATGCGGAAAGGACGACCCAAAACCAATTCTCTTCTTTTCGATTCGTATATAAACATCATTAAAAGTAAATAATGACCTCGGGCAAAGTTCAAACATAAGACAGTTTATATAGGCCACGGGTAGTTTATAAGGACATGGATATCCACGGATAGATTATAAGGACACGGGTTGAATCTCGACATGAGAGAATTCCACATAGCTATTTCGGCGGTGTATATGCTAACAGATCGCTGTCTCCATCGATCTTGCCAAGGCCTTAATATCTATCGGCTCAAAATCCTTTTAACTGTTGATTTGGTAATTTTTACAATGAAGGAAACATTAACAATGTTGTTGAAAGTTTATTTTGTGATTAATTTGTGATTAGAGTTATGTTGTTTGGAATGAAAAAAGAGACATCGAGTTCAAGTGAATGACGACATGCCATGATAGTTTCTACTTTCTGAACATGAACTTCGCGGATCGCCATATGCAGATTCGCCACGGACACACGATCGATGTTTCTATGCGTGAACAAACGGGTAGGTTTTTCATGGAAGTCATTCACGAACTTGCTGTCCATGTCTGATGTGCGACTGATGGTGCTACGGAAATGTGGAATATATTGGTCGACCAAATCCGTCTATCCATCTACGGTAATCCGTCTAGTTAAACAGCATTCAATTTGGGACTTTTTAAGCGATCGTTAAAATCATTATTTTATTAAAATTGAAGTAACACCCTGCTCTCTTACACCTCTACTGCTCTGTTACACCTCTGATGTTCTCTTACACCTCTGTTTTTCTCTTACACCTCTGTTGTTCTTTTTCACCTCTATTGTTCTCTTACACCTGTGTTGTTCTCTCACACCTCTGTTTTTCTCTTACACCTCTGTTGTTCTCTTACACCTCTATTGTTCTCTTACACCTCTGTTGTTCGCTTACACCTCTATTGGTCTCTTACACCTCTATTGGTCTCTTACACATCCATTGTTCTCTTACACCTGTATTGTTCTCTTACACCTCTGTTTTTCTCTTACACCTCCACTCTTCTCTTGCACCTCTATTGTTCTCTTACACCTCTGTTGTTCTCTTACACCTCTGTTGTTCTCTTGCACCTCTATTGTTCTCTTACACCTCTGTTGTTCTCTTACTCTGTTGTTCTCTTACACCTCTGTTGTTCTCTTTACCTCTGTTGTTCTCTTACACCTCTATTGTTCTCCTACACCTCTGTTGTTCTCTTACACCTCTATTGTTCTCTTACACCTCTGTTGTTCTCTTACATCTCTATTGGTCTCTTACACCTATATTGTTCTCTTACACCTCTGTTTTTCTCTTACACCTCTGTTTTTCTCTTACACCTCGATTGTTCTCTTACACCTCTGTTGTTCTCTTACACCTATGTTGTTCTCTTACACATCTTTTGTTCTCTTACACCTCTATTGTTCTCCTAAATCTCTATTGTTCTCTTACACATCTGTTGTTCTCTTACACCTCTGTTGTTCTCTTACACATCTATTGTTCTCTTACACCTCTGTTGTTCTCTTACACCTCTATTTTTATCCTGTACCTCTAGTGTTCTCTTACACCTCTGTTGTTCTCTTCCACATCTATTGTTCTCTTCCACCTCTATTGTTCTCTTAAATCTCTATTGTTCTCTTACACATCTATTGTTCTCTTGCACATCTTTTGTTCTCTTACACCTCTGTTGTTCTCTTACACCTCTGTTGTTCTCTTACACATCTGTTGTTCTCTTACACATATATTGTTCTTTTACACCTCTGCTTTTCTCTTCCACCTCCACTGTTCGCTTGCACCTCTATTGTTCTCTTACACCTCTATTGTTCTCTTACACCTAGATTGTTCTCTTACACCTCTATTGTTCTCTTACACCTCTATTGTTCTCTTACACCTCTGTTGTTCTCTTACACCTCTGTTGTTCTCTTACACCTCTATTGTTCTCTTACACCTCTATTGGTCTCTTACACATCTGTTGTTCTCTTACACCTCTGTTGTTCTCTTACATCTCTATTGTTCTACTGCACCTCTATTGTTCTCTTGCACCTCTATTGTTCTCTTACACCTCTGTTGTTCTCTTACACATCTATTGTTCTCTTACACCTTTGTTGTTCTCCTGCACCTCTATTGTTCTCCTGCACCTCTATTGTTCTCTTGCACTTCTATTGTTCTCTTACACCTCTGTTGTTCTCTTAAACCTATATTGTTCTCTTGCACCTCTATTGTTCTCTTACACCTCTATTGTTCTCTTACACCTCTGTTGTTCTCTTAAACCTCTGTTGTTCTTTTACACCTCTGTTGTTCTCTTACACCTCTATTGTTCTCCGACACCTCTGTTGTTCTTTTACACCTATAGCTATATTGTTCTCTCATACCACTATTGTTCTCTTACACCTCTATTGGTCGCTTCCACCTCTGTTGTGCTCTTACACCTCTATTGGTCTCTTACACCTCTGTTGTTCTCTTACACCTCTGTTGTTCTCTTACAGCTCTGTTGTTCTCTTACACATCTTTTGTTCTCTTGCACCTTTATTGTTCTCTTACACATCTATTGTTCTCTTACACCTATATTCCTCTCTTACATCTTTATTGTCGCTTACACCTGTATTTTTTTCTTACACCTCTATTTTTCTCTTACACCTGTATTTTTTTCTTACACCTCTATTTTTCTCTTACACCTCTATTGTTCTATTACACCTGTGCTGTCTTGTATTATCTCAGATCCGTTCCTCCTGCTCTTTTCCTGTTTGCCTCCATGTTCCCTGAAATCCTCAACATGTCTGTGAGCCTGCTCTGCTCTCTCATCTAACACCTCCATGAGGCTACGTTGCTGTATTACTTCCTGGTTTACTTCTACTTCCGCAGCTTGGCTGCACCTCAGTGTTGATGCAAGCAGGAAGCAAAATCGATTGTTCAATGCAGCCCAAATAGAGTTTGCCGTGCCTCGTTTGCATTTGCCTTGTTTGTGTAAAAAGCACCATTTTGAAACGATTCCTGGATCTGAACAAATCTCCATTTTAATCCGCATCGTGACAATGGGAAATCATCAGCAGCTATTTTCATTCCACTGTGGCGGACACAAAAGCCCACTGGCGTGGTGACATCATTCCGCGCACCAAGTGGGCGGTGGCCACGCCCGAGGGGTAGGCGTGGCCTCATGATATACACCGGGCGCGCAGCCCGGAGCGCGCCAGTGTTACAGTGAGCTCCTGAAATAAAGACGCTTATAAGTTACCGCTTGTCCGCTTCCTCCTTGCTCGCAAGCAGCGCGCGTAACGCCGCGCTTTACTGGTGACCCCCTTGACGTTGGATCTGCCGGAGCGATCCTTCCACACACGACGCCATTGCCATGGCCAACTTCATCAAACTTCCCGAATTTTGGGAGGCTCAGGCCGAAGTCTGGTTCGTCCAGGCCGAAGCCCAATTTCAGCTTCGGCGCCTCACCGGCGATGACACCCGCTATTGCCACGTCGTTGCCTCCCTCGGGCCCGGCACGGCCGCTCGAGTTGTGTCCGTCCTTCGCCACCCACCGGACGGCCACAAGTACGAGGCACTCAAGCGGCTACTCCTAGCCACGTTCGGCCTCACAGACGACGCACGGGCCGACCGCCTCCTGGATCTCCCCGAGCTCGGTGACACGCGCCCGTCGGTCCGAATGGACCATATGCTGTCACTGTTGGGCGACGAAGCCCCCGGTTCTCTATTCCGGGCGCTTTTCCGTCGCCAACTTCCAGCGCAGGTTCGCCTCGCGTTGGCCGGGACCGGGCTAACGGAACCCCGAGCATTGGCATACGAGGCGGACAAGTATTTCGCCGCTTCGGACACGCGGGCGAGAGTCGGCGTGGCCGTCACGGCCCTCGTGGCTGATGCTGCTGATGCTGCTGATGCTGCTGCTGATGCTGCTGATCCACAGCATCAGCTTATACAGCATAGGCAGCATGCTGATACGCACCTCGTGACCGCCGCCACGCCCCGCCCACCGCCGCGGCGAAAACCGCCACCGCGGGGAAACCCGCCAACTCCACCGGCCTGGCGGAGCCAGCCGCGCTCCTCCAGCTCCACCACCTGGTGCTGGGTCCACGCCAAGTTCGGCCACGAAGCTCGGCAGTGTCATCCGCCATGCTCCTTCAACAGGTCGGGAAACGCCTGGGCCGGCGCTCAATAGTGGCGATGAGCGCCGGCCGTTCGAGCAGCCTGCTGTTCATAACGGACACCTTCCCCGGGCGCCGTTACCTGTGCAACACGGGAGCGCAGGTGAGTGTCGTTCCCGCCGGCACGTCAGACAAGCACGCCGCGGGTGGGGGCCCCGCGCTGCTTGCCGCGAACGGGACGCCCATCCGTACGTACGGAAAACGCTGCCTCTCTCTGCGGTTCGGAGGGCAGGTTTTCCGATGGACGTTCGTCACCGCCGATGTACCCATGGCACTGCTTGGCGCGGACTTCCTGTGCGCTAATGGGCTCCTGGTCGACATCAAGCGCAGACGTCTTGTCCAGGCCGAGACGTTCAGCTCGCTCACTTGTGCGTTGCCCAGCTCAACGAGCGGCTTGCCAAGCGGCTTGCCGAACGGTTCGGTTCCGGCCACGTTGGTCTGTACGCTTCCGGCAGCGGACGCATTCACCCGCCTCCTCGCCGGCTTCCCAGCCCTCACGCGGCCCACCTTCTCGGCGGGGGCCGTCAAGCACGGGGTGGGCCATCACATCCCCACCTTCGGGCCACCGGTCTACGCCCGGGCACGCCGCCTCGAGCCGACGAAGCTGGCGGTGGCAAAAGCGGAGTTCGCTACCCTGGAGCGACTCGGCATCGTTCGGCACTTAGAGAGCGCTTGGGCGTCGCCGCTGCACATCGTGCCGAAGCCCGGCGGGGGATGGCGACCGTGCGGGGACTATCGCCGTCTCAATGACGCCATGACTCCCGACCGCTACCCCGTCCCCCACATTCAGGACTTTTCCACCCGTTTGGCGGGCATGTCCTTCTTCTCGAAGGTGGACCTCATACGCGGCTACCATCAGGTCCCCGTCAGGCCGGAGGATGTCCCGAAGACGGCGGTCATCACGCCATTCGGACTCTTCGAGTTCCTGCGCATGCCCTTCGGTCTGAAGAATGCGGCTCAGGCGTTCCAGCGACTGATGGACAGCGTCCTGCGTGACTTGGATTTTGTCTACGTCTACCTGGACGATATCCTCGTCGCCAGCGCGTCCCGCGAAGAGCACCTACGCCACCTCCGCACGCTCTTCGAACGCCTGGGCCAGCATGGCCTGATTGTGAACCCCGCAAAGTGCCGGTTCGGCACCACCATAATCGATTTTCTGGGGCACCGTGTCACCAGGCACGGAGCCGTCCCCCTGCCGGCCAAGGTGGAGGCGGTGAAGGGGGTTTCCGTGCCCCCGCACGATCAGAGGGCTGCAGGAGTTCCTGGGCATGGTGAACTTTTACCATCGGTTCCTGCCCCATATCGCCCAGCTCCTGCGCCCCCTGCACGAAGCTCTCCGAGGTAAGCCGGGCAAAGGCGACGTTACCTGGACCGAGCAGATGGACACGGCGTTCACGGGCGGGAAGCTCGCCTTGGCTAACGCCACCATGCTCGCGCACCCGGCGCCCGATGCACCGATCGCCCTCACCACCGATGCCTCAGACTACGCGGTGGGCGCGGTGCACGAGCAATGGGTGGGTGGAGCTTGGCAACCGCTGGCGTTCTTTAGCCGGCAGCTTCGCCCGCCCGAACGCCGTTACAGTACCTTCGACCGCGAGTTGCTCGGGCTTCACTTGGCGGTCAGGCACTTCCGCCATCTGCTCGAGGGCCGTGCGTTCACTGCCTTCGTCGACCACAAGCCACTGATCTTCGCGATGGGCAAGGTCACCGAGCCGTGGTCGGCCCGGCAGCAGCGTCACCTCTTGGCCGTGTCCGAGTACACGACGGACATCCAGCACGTCGCGGGGAAGGACAATCCGGTGGCGGATTGCCTTTCCCGGTCCGTCGCCCACGCAGTCCACCTCGGCATCGACTATGCCCGGATGGCAGCGGACCAGGCCGCTGACCCCGACGTCCAGGCCTTGCGGACCGCCATCACGGGCCTCCGCGTCACCGAGGTGGCGTTCGACGGTGCGGGCGCGGCTCTCTTGTGCGACGTCTCCCTCGGGCGTCCTCGCCCCATCGTGCCCGTGGGCTGGCAGCGCCAGGTGTTTGACGCCATCCACGGCCTGTCCCACCCGGGCGCGAGGGCCTCCCAAAGGCTGATCGCCGACAAGTTCGTCTGGCATGGCCTCCGGAAGGCCGTCCACGGCTGGGCCAGGACGTGCCTCGCGTGCCAGCGCGCCAAGGTGCACCGGCACACCCAGGCCCCGTTGGCCCCGTTCACGGTGCCGGAACGCCGGTTTGACCACGTCCACGTGGACCTGGTGGGACCTCTGCCCCCCTCGCGGGGTTTCACCTACGTCCTCACCATGGTGGACCGCACCACCCGGTGGCCGGAGGCCGTGCCCTTGGCGTCGACAATGGCGGCCGATGTCGCGCAGGCTTTCATCGCCACCTGGGTCGCCCGGTTCGGCGCCCCCTCAGACATCTCGTCCGACCGCGGCCCCCAGTTCACCTCGGAGCTCTGGGGGGTGGTCGCGCAGGGGCTCGGGGTCCGGCTGCACCGAACCACGGCCTACCACCCCCAGGCTAACGGCCTGTGTGAGCGATTTCACCGCTCATTGAAGGCCGCGCTCCGGGCCACCCTCCGCGACGGCGGCTGGGTCGACAGGCTCCCCTGGGTCCTGCTGGGCCTCCGGACGGCGCCCAAGGAGGACCTGCGCGCATCCGCGGCGGAGTTGGTCTTCGGGCAACCGCTGCGGGTGCCGGGCGAGTTCCTCCCCGACTCCACGGCACCATGGTCCGCGGCACAGCAGCGCTCCGCTCTGCAAGAGACCGCCCAGAGGTTCGCCCCGGTGCCAACGGCATGCCACGGGCACCCACCAATGCACGTCGCCCCGGAGCTTCGCACGGCGGAGTACGTCTTTGTCCGCCACGATGCCCACCGGGCACCACTGCGGCCCCCGTACGACGGGCCTTTCCGCGTGCTGGAGACCGGGGCAAAGCACTTCACCCTGGACATCGGCGGTACTCCTGACCGCGTTTCGGTAGACCGCCTCAAGCCGGCCCACCTCGACGTGGACCATCCACCGCCAGTGGCCCGACCCCCACGTCGGGGCCGCCCCCCTGCGGGCGGACCCCCGGCACCGCCCAGCCCCGCCGCCACGCCGCCCCCCGGTCCTGCACCCATCCCAGGGGCAGCCAGGGGCATCCCACCTGGCATCCCTGCACCCCAGACGCCGCCGATCGCCAGGGGGCGCTTCGGCCGGGTCATTCGTCTGCCCCGCAAACTGGCTCTCCAGGTGCGCGGGAATTCTGGGGGGGCGCATGTGGCGGACACAAAAGCCCACTGGCGTGGTGACATCATTCCGCGCACCAAGTGGGCGGTGGCCACGCCCGAGGGGTAGGCGTGGCCTCATGATATACACCGGGCGCGCAGCCCGGAGCGCGCCAGTGTTACAGTGAGCTCCTGAAATAAAGACGCTTATA